>NW_028270141.1:22968986-23272016 GCF_037043375.1 Chiloscyllium plagiosum | reverse complement strand
ATAGGCACGGCAGAGAATAGGCACGGCTGAGAATAGGAACGGCAGAGAATAGGCACGGCAGTGAATAGGCACGGCAGTGAATAGGCATGGCAGTGAATAGGCACGGCAGTGAATAGGCACGGCAGTGAATAGGCATGGCTGTGAATAGGCACGGCAGTGAATAGGCACGGCTGAGAATAGGAACGGCAGTGAATAGGCACGGCAGTGAATAGGCACGGCAGTGAATAGGCACGGCTGAGAATAGGAACGGCAGTGAATAGGCACGGCAGTGAATAGGCATGGCAGTGAATAGGAACGGCAGTGAATAGGCATGGCTGAGAATAGGAACGGCAGTGAATAGGCACGGCAGTGAATAGGCACGGCAGTGAATAGGCATGGCTGAGAATAGGAACGGCAGTGAATAGGCACGGCAGTGAATAGGCACGGCAGTGAATAGGCACGGCAGTGAATAGGCATGGCTGAGAATAGGAACGGCAGTGAATAGGCATGGCTGTGCATAGGCACGGCAGTGAATAGGCATGGCTGAGAATAGGAACGGCAGTGAATAGGCACGGCAGTGAATAGGCACGGCAGTGAATAGGCATGGCTGTGAATAGGCACGGCAGTGAATAGGCACGGCTGAGAATAGGAACGGCAGTGAATAGGCACGGCAGTGAATAGGCACGGCAGTGAATAGGCACGGCTGAGAATAGGAACGGCAGTGAATTGGCACGGCAGTGAATAGGCATGGCTGTGAATAGGCACGGCCGTGAATAGGCATGGCTGAGAATAGGAACGGCAGTGAATAGGCACGGCAGTGAATAGGCCCGGCAGTAAATAGGCATGGCTGTGAATAGGCACGGCAGTGAATAGGCACGGCTGAGAATAGGAACGGCAGTGAATAGGCACGGCAGTGAATAGGCACGGCAGTGAATAGGAACGGCAGAGAATAGGAACGGCAGAGAATAGGCACGGCAGAGAATAGGCACGGCTGAGAATAGGAACGGCAGTGAATAGGCACGGCAGTGAATAGGCACGGCAGAGAATAGGAACGGCAGTGAATAGGCACGGCAGTGAATAGGCACGGCAGTGAATAGGAACGGCAGAGAATAGGAACGGCAGTGAATAGGCACGGCAGTGAATAGGCACGGCAGAGAATAGGAACGGCAGAGAATAGGAACGGCAGTGAATAGGCACGGCAGTGAATAGGCACGGCAGAGAATAGGAACGGCAGTGAATAGGCACGGCAGTGAATAGGCACGGCAGAGAATAGGAACGGCAGAGAATAGGAACGGCAGAGAATAGGAACGGCAGTGAATAGGCACGGCAGTGAATAGGCACGGCTTTGAATAGGAACGGCAGAGAATAGGAACGGCAGTGAATAGGCACGGCAGTGAATAGGCACGGCAGAGAATAGGAACGGCAGAGAATAGGAACGGCAGTGAATAGGCACGGCAGTGAATAGGAACGGCAGAGAATAGGAACGGCAGTGAATAGGCACGGCAGTGAATAGGCACGGCAGAGAATAGGAACGGCAGAGAACAGGAACGGCAGAGAATAGGAACGGCAGTGAATAGGCACGGCAGTGAATAGGAACGGCAGAGAATAGGAACGGCAGTGAATAGGCACGGCAGTGAATAGGCACGGCAGTGAATAGGAACGGCAGAGAATAGGCATGGCAGTGAATAGGCACGGCAGAGAATAGGCACGGCAGTGAATAGGCACGGCAGTGAATAGGCACGGCAGTGAATAGGAACGGCAGTGAATAGGCACGGCAGTGAATAGGCACGGCAGTGAATAGGAACGGCAGAGAATAGGAACGGCAGTGAATACGCACGGCAGTGAATAGGCATGGCAGTGAATAGGAACGGCAGAGAATAGGAACGGCAGAGAATAGGCACGGCAGAGAATAGGCACGGCTGAGAATAGGAACGGCAGAGAATTGGCACGGCAGTGAATAGGCACGGCAGTGAATAGTCACGGCAGTGAATAGGCACGGCAGTGAATAGGCACGGCAGTGAATAGGAACGGCAGAGAATAGGAACGGCAGAGAATAGGCACGGCTGAGAATAGGAACGGCAGTGAATAGGCACGGCAGTGAATAGGCATGGCAGTGAATAGGCACGGCAGTGAATAGGCACGGCAGTGAATAGTCACGGCAGTGAATAGGCACGGCTGAGATAGGAACGGCAGTGAATAGGCACGGCAGTGAATAGTCACGGCAGTGAATAGGCACGGTTGAGAATAGGAACGGCAGTGAATAGTCACGGCAGAGAATAGGAACGGCAGTGAATAGGCACGGCTGTGAATAGGCACGGCAGTGAATAGGCACGGCAGAGAATAGGCACGGCAGAGAATAGGCACGGCAGTGAATAGGCACGGCAGAGAATAGGCACGGCAGTGAATAGGCATGGCAGTGAATAGGCACGGCAGAGAATAGGCACGGCAGAGAATAGGCACGGCAGTGAATAGGCACGGCAGTGAATAGGCATGGCTGTGAATAGGCACGGCAGAGAATAGGCACGGCAGTGAATAGGCATGGCAGTGAATAGGCACGGCAGTGAATAGGAACGGCAGAGAATAGGCACGGCTGTGAATAGGCACGGCTGTGAATAGGCACGGCAGAGAATAGGCACGGCAGTGAATAGGCACGGCAGTGAATAGGCACGGCAGTGAATAGGCATGGCTGTGAATAGGCACGGCAGAGAATAGGCACGGCAGTGAATAGGCACAGCAGTGAATAGGCACGGCAGTGAATAGGCATGGCTGTGAATAGGCACGGCAGTGAATAGACACGGCAGTGAATAGGCACGGCAGAGAATAGGAACGGCAGTGAATAGGCACGGCAGTGAATAGGCATGGCAGTGAATAGGCACGACAGTGAATAGGCACGGCAGTGAATAGGCATGGCTGTGAATAGGCACGGCAGAGAATAGGCACGGCAGTGAATAGGCACGTCAGTGAATAGGCATGGCAGTGAATAGGCACGGCAGTGAATAGGCACGGCAGTGAATAGGCATGGCTGTGAATAGGCACGGCAGAGAATAGGCACGGCAGTGAATAGGCACGGCAGTGAATAGGCATGGCTGTGAATAGGCACGGCTGTGAATAGGCATGGCAGTGAATAGGCACGACAGTGAATAGGCACGGCAGTGAATAGGCATGGCTGTGAATAGGCACGGCAGAGAATAGGCACGGCAGTGAATAGGCACGTCAGTGAATAGGCATGGCAGTGAATAGGCACGGCAGTGAATAGGCACGGCAGTGAATAGGCATGGCTGTGAATAGGCACGGCAGAGAATAGGCACGGCAGTGAATAGGCATGGCAGTGAATAGGCACGGCAGTGAATAGGAACGGCAGAGAATAGGCATGGCAGTGAATAGGCATGGCTGTGAATAGGCATGGCAGAGAATAGGCATGGCAGAGAATAGGCATGGCAGAGAATAGGCATGGCAGAGAATAGGCACGGCTGAGAATAGGAACGGCAGAGAATAGGCATGGCTGTGAAAAGGCACGGCAGAGAATAGGCACGGCAGTGAATAGGCACGGCAGAGAATAGGCATGGCAGTGAATAGGCATGGCAGTGAATAGGCACGGCAGAGAATAGGCACGGCAGTGAATAAGCACGGCAGTGAATAGGCACGGCAGAGAATAGGAACGGCAGAGAATAGGCACGGCAGTGAATAGGCACGGCAGTGAATAGACACGGCAGTGAATAGGCACGGCAGTGAATAGGCACGGCAGTGAATAGGCACGGCTGTGAATAGGCACGGCAGAGAATAGGCACGGCAGTGAATAGGCATGGCAGTGAATAGGCACGGCAGTGAATAGGAACGGCAGAGAATAGGCATGGCAGTGAATAGGCACGGCAGTGAATAGACACGGCAGAGAATAGGCACGGCAGTGAATAGGCACGGCAGTGAATAGGAACGGCAGAGAATAGGCACGGCAGAGAATAGGCACGGCAGTGAATAGGCATGGCAGTGAATATGCACGGCAGTGAATAGGCACGGCAGTGAATAGGCACGGCAGTGAATAGGCACGGCAGTGAATAGGAACGGCAGAGAATAGGCACGGCAGAGAATAGGCACGGCAGAGAATAGGCCCGGCAGTGAATAGGCACGGCTGAGAATAGGAACGGCAGTGAATAGGCACGGCAGTGAATAGGCACGGCTGTGAATAGGCACGGCAGAGAATAGGCATGGCAGTGAATAGGCACGGCAGTGAATAGGAACGGCAGTGAATAGGCACGGCAGTGAATAGGCATGGCTGTGAATAGGCACGGCAGAGAATAGGCACGGCAGTGAATAGGAACGGCAGAGAATAGGCATGGCAGAGAATAGGCACGGCAGTGAATAGGCACGGCAGTGAATAGGCACGGCTGAGAATAGGAACGGCAGTAAATAGGCACGGCAGTGAATAGGCATGGCTGTGAATAGGCACAGCAGAGAATAGGCACGGCAGTGAATAGGAACGGCAGAGAATAGGCACGGCAGTGAATAGGCATGGCAGTGAATAGGCACGGCTGTGAATAGGCACGGCAGAGAATAGGCACGGCAATGAATAGGCACGGCAGTGAATAGGCACGGCAGAGAATAGGCACGGCAGTGAATAGGAACGGCAGAGAATAGGCACGGCAGTGAATAGGCATGGCAGTGAATAGGCACGGCAGTGAATATGCACAGCAGTGAATAGGAACGGCAGAGAATAGGCATGGCAGTGAATATGCACGGCAGTGAATAGGCACGGCAGTGAATAGGAACGGCAGTGAATAGGCACGGCAGTGAATAGGAACGGCAGAGAATAGGCACGGCGGTGAATAGGAACGACAGTGAATAGGCACGGCTGTGAATAGGCACGGCAGTGAATAGGCACGGCAGTGAATAGGCACGGCAGTGAATATGCACGGCAGTGAATAGGCACGGCAGTGAATAGGCACGGCTGTGAATATGCACGGCTGAGAATAGGCACGGCTGTGAATAGGCACGGCAGTGAATAGGCACGGCAGTGAATAGGCACGGCAGTGAATATGCACGGCAGTGAATAGGCACGGCAGTGAATAGGCACGGCAGTGAATAGGCATGGCTGTGAATAGGCACGGTTGTGAATAGGCACGGCAGTGAATAGGCACGGCTGTGAATAGGCACGGCTGTGAATAGGCACGGCTGTGAATAGGCACGGCAGTGAATATGCACGGCAGTGAATAGGCACGGCAGTGAATAGGCACGGCAGTGAATAGGCACGGCAGTGAATAGGAACGGCAGAGAATAGGCACGGCGGTGAATAGGAACGACAGTGAATAGGCACGGCTGTGAATAGGCACGGCAGTGAATAGGCACGGCAGTGAATAGGCACGGCAGTGAATATGCACGGCAGTGAATAGGCACGGCAGTGAATAGGCACGGCTGTGAATATGCACGGCTGAGAATAGGCACGGCTGTGAATAGGCACGGCAGTGAATAGGCACGGCAGTGAATATGCACGGCAGTGAATAGGCACGGCAGTGAATAGGCACGGCAGTGAATAGGCATGGCTGTGAATAGGCACGGTTGTGAATAGGCACGGCAGTGAATAGGCACGGCTGTGAATAGGCACGGCTGTGAATAGGCACGGCAGTGAATATGCACGGCAGTGAATAGGCACGGCAGTGAATAGGCATGGCTGTGAATAGGCATGGCTGTGAATAGGCACGGCAGTGAATAGGCATGGCTGTGAATAGGCACGGCAGTGAATAGGCACGGCAGTGAATAGGCACGGCAGTGAATAGGCATGGCTGTGAATAGGCATGTCTGTGAATAGGCACGGCAGTGAATAGGCACGGCATTGAATAGGCACGGCAGTGAATAGGCATGGCTGTGAATAGGCATGGCAGTGAATAGGCACGGCAGTGAATAGGCACGGCAGTGAATAGGCACGGCAGTGAATAGGCATGGCTGTGAATAGGCACAGCAGTGAATAGGCACGGCAGTGAATAGGCATGGCTGTGAATAGGCACGGCAGAGAATAGGCACGGCAGTGAATAGGCACGGCAGTGAATAGGCATGGCTGTGAATAGGCACGGCAGAGAATAGGCACGACAGTGAATAGGCACGGCAGTGAATATGCACGGCAGTGAATAGGCACGGCAGTGAATAGGCACGGCAGTGAATAGGCATGGCTGTGAATAGGCACGGTTGTGAATAGGCACGGCAGTGAATAGGCACGGCTGTGAATAGGCACGGCTGTGAATAGGCACGGCAGTGAATATGCACGGCAGTGAATAGGCACGGCAGTGAATAGGCATGGCTGTGAATAGGCATGGCTGTGAATAGGCACGGCAGTGAATAGGCATGGCTGTGAATAGGCACGGCAGTGAATAGGCACGGCAGTGAATAGGCACGGCAGTGAATAGGCATGGCTGTGAATAGGCATGTCTGTGAATAGGCACGGCAGTGAATAGGCACGGCATTGAATAGGCACGGCAGTGAATAGGCATGGCTGTGAATAGGCATGGCAGTGAATAGGCACGGCAGTGAATAGGCACGGCAGTGAATAGGCACGGCAGTGAATAGGCATGGCTGTGAATAGGCACAGCAGTGAATAGGCACGGCAGTGAATAGGCATGGCTGTGAATAGGCACGGCAGAGAATAGGCACGGCAGTGAATAGGCACGGCAGTGAATAGGCATGGCTGTGAATAGGCACGGCAGAGAATAGGCACGACAGTGAATAGGCACGTTTGTGAAAATGCACAGCGGTAAATAGGCATGGCAGAGAATAGGCACAGCATTGAAAAGGCACGGCTGAGAATAGGCATGGCTAAGAATAGGCACGGCTGAGAATAGGCACGTTTGTGAATAGGCACGGCAGAGAATAGGCATGGCTGAGAATAGTCACGGCAGAGAATAGACACGGCTGGGAATAGGCACGGCAGTGAATAGGTACGGCAGTGAATAGGCACGGCAGTGAATAGGCACGGCAGAGAATAGGCACGGCAGTGAATAGACACGGCAGTGAATAGGCACGGCAGAGAATAGGCACGACACTGAATAGGCACGGCTGAGAATAGGCATGGCAGAGAATAGGCACGGCAGTGAATAGGCACGGCGGTGAATAGGCATGGCTAAGAATAGGCACAGCTGAGAATAGGCACGGCAGTGAATAGGCACGGCAGTGATTAGGTACAGCAGAGAATAGGCACGTTTGGGAATAGGCACGGCTAAGAATGGGCACAGCTGAGAATAGGCACGGTGGTGAATAGGCACGGTAGTGATTAGGCACGGCAGAGAATAGGCACGGCAGTGATTAGGCATGTCAGCGAATAGGCACTTTTATGAATAGGCACGGCTAAGAATAGGCACGGTTATGAATAGGTACGGCAGTGAATAGGCACAGCAGTGAATAGGCATGGCTGAGAATAGGCACGTTTGTGAATAGGCACAGCTAAGAATAGGCACAGCTGAGAATAGGCACAGTGGTGAATAGTCATGGCAGTGAATAGGCATGGCAGAAAATAGGCATGGCAGTGAATAGGCATGGCTGTGAATAGGCACGGCTGAGAATAGGCACGGCAGTGAATAGGCACGGCTGAGAATAGGCACGGCAGTGAATAGGCACGATAGTGAATAGGCACGGCAGTGAATAGACACGGCAGTGAATAGGAACGGCAGTGAATAGGCACGGCAGAGAATAGGCACGGCAGAGAATAGGAACGGCAGTGAATAGGCACGGCAGAGAATAGGCACGGCAGAGAATAGGCACGACAGAGAATAGGCACGACAGAGAATAGGCACGACAGTGAATAGGCACGTTTGTGAATAGGCACAGCGGTAAATAGGCATGGCAGAGAATAGGTATGGCTGTGAATAGGCACGGCAGTGAATAGGCACGGCAGAGAATAGGCATTGCAGTGAATAGACACGGCTGTGAATAGGCACGGCAGTGAATAGACACGGCAGTGAATAGGCACGGCAGAGAATAGGAACGGCAGTGAATAGGCACGGCAGTGAATAGGCATGGCAGTGAATAGGCACGACAGTGAATAGGCACGGCAGTGAATAGGCATGGCTGTGAATAGGCACGGCAGAGAATAGGCACGGCAGTGAATAGGCACGTCAGTGAATAGGCATGGCAGTGAATAGGCACGGCAGTGAATAGGCACGGCAGTGAATAGGCATGGCTGTGAATAGGCACGGCAGAGAATAGGCACGGCAGTGAATAGGCACGGCAGTGAATAGGCATGGCTGTGAATAGGCACGGCTGTGAATAGGCACGGCAGAGAATAGGCACGGCAGTGAATAGGCACGGCAGTGAATAGGCACGGCAGTGAATAGGCATGGCTGTGAATAGGCACGGCAGAGAATAGGCACGGCAGTGAATAGGCACGGCAGTGAATAGGCACGGCAGTGAATAGGCATGGCTGTGAATAGGCACGGCAGAGAATAGGCACGGCAGTGAATAGGCATGGCAGTGAATAGGCACGGCAGTGAATAGGAACGGCAGAGAATAGGCATGGCAGTGAATAGGCATGGCTGTGAATAGGCATGGCAGAGAATAGGCATGGCAGAGAATAGGCATGGCAGAGAATAGGCATGGCAGAGAATAGGCACGGCTGAGAATAGGAACGGCAGAGAATAGGCATGGCTGTGAAAAGGCACGGCAGAGAATAGGCACGGCAGTGAATAGGCACGGCAGAGAATAGGCATGGCAGTGAATAGGCATGGCAGTGAATAGGCACGGCAGAGAATAGGCACGGCAGTGAATAAGCACGGCAGTGAATAGGCACATCAGAGAATAGGAACGGCAGAGAATAGGCACGGCAGTGAATAGGCACGGCAGTGAATAGACACGGCAGTGAATAGGCACGGCAGTGAATAGGCACGGCAGTGAATAGGCACGGCTGTGAATAGGCACGGCAGAGAATAGGCACGGCAGTGAATAGGCATGGCAGTGAATAGGCACGGCAGTGAATAGGAACGGCAGAGAATAGGCATGGCAGTGAATAGGCACGGCAGTGAATAGACACGGCAGAGAATTGGCACGGCAGTGAATAGGCACGGCAGTGAATAGGAACGGCAGAGAATAGGCACGGCAGAGAATAGGCACGGCAGTGAATAGGCATGGCAGTGAATATGCACGGCAGTGAATAGGCACGGCAGTGAATAGGCACGGCAGTGAATAGGCACGGCAGTGAATAGGAACGGCAGAGAATAGGCACGGCAGAGAATAGGCATGGCAGAGAATAGGCCCGGCAGTGAATAGGCACGGCTGAGAATAGGAACGGCAGTGAATAGGCACGGCAGTGAATAGGCACGGCTGTGAATAGGCACGGCAGAGAATAGGCATGGCAGTGAATAGGCACGGCAGTGAATAGGAACGGCAGTGAATAGGCACGGCAGTGAATAGGCATGGCTGTGAATAGGCACGGCAGAGAATAGGCACGGCAGTGAATAGGAACGGCAGAGAATAGGCATGGCAGAGAATAGGCACGGCAGTGAATAGGCACGGCAGTGAATAGGCACGGCTGAGAATAGGAACGGCAGTAAATAGGCATGGCAGTGAATAGGCATGGCTGTGAATAGGCACAGCAGAGAATAGGCACGGCAGTGAATAGGAACGGCAGAGAATAGGCACGGCAGTGAATAGGCATGGCAGTGAATAGGCACGGCTGTGAATAGGCACGGCAGAGAATAGGCACGGCAATGAATAGGCACGGCAGTGAATAGGCACGGCAGAGAATAGGCACGGCAGTGAATAGGAACGGCAGAGAATAGGCACGGCAGTGAATAGGCATGGCAGTGAATAGGCACGGCAGTGAATATGCACAGCAGTGAATAGGAACGGCAGAGAATAGGCATGGCAGTGAATATGCACGGCAGTGAATAGGCACGGCAGTGAATAGGAACGGCAGTGAATAGGCACGGCAGTGAATAGGAACGGCAGAGAATAGGCACGGCGGTGAATAGGAACGACAGTGAATAGGCACGGCTGTGAATAGGCACGGCAGTGAATAGGCACGGCAGTGAATAGGCACGGCAGTGAATATGCACGGCAGTGAATAGGCACGGCAGTGAATAGGCACGGCAGTGAATAGGCACGGCTGTGAATATGCACGGCAGTGAATAGGCACGGCAGTGAATAGGCACGGCTGTGAATATGCACGGCTGAGAATAGGCACGGCTGTGAATAGGCACGGCAGTGAATAGGCACGGCAGTGAATAGGCACGGCAGTGAATATGCACGGCAGTGAATAGGCACGGCAGTGAATAGGCACGGCAGTGAATAGGCATGGCTGTGAATAGGCACGGTTGTGAATAGGCACGGCAGTGAATAAGCACGGCTGTGAATAGGAACGGCAGTGAATAGGCACGGCAGTGAATAGGCATGGCTGTGAATAGGCACGGTTGTGAATAGGCACGGCAGTGAATAGGAACGGCAGAGAATAGGCACGGCGGTGAATAGGAACGACAGTGAATAGGCACGGCTGTGAATAGGCACGGCAGTGAATAGGCACGGCAGTGAATAGGCACGGCAGTGAATAGGCATGGCTGTGAATAGGCACGGCTGTGAATAGGCACGGCAGTGAATATGCACGGCAGTGAATAGGCACGGCAGTGAATAGGCATGGCTGTGAATAGGCATGGCTGTGAATAGGCACGGCAGTGAATAGGCATGGCTGTGAATAGGCACGGCAGTGAATAGGCACGGCAGTGAATAGGCACGGCAGTGAATAGGCATGGCTGTGAATAGGCATGTCTGTGAATAGGCACGGCAGTGAATAGGCACGGCATTGAATAGGCACGGCAGTGAATAGGCATGGCTGTGAATAGGCATGGCAGTGAATAGGCACGGCAGTGAATAGGCACGGCAGTGAATAGGCATGGCTGTGAATAGGCACAGCAGTGAATAGGCACGGCAGTGAATAGGCATGGCTGTGAATAGGCATGGCTGTGAATAGGCACAGCAGTGAATAGGCACGGCAGTGAATAGGCATGGCTGTGAATAGGCACGGCAGAGAATAGGCACGGCAGTGAATAGGCACGGCAGTGAATAGGCATGGCTGTGAATAGGCACGGCAGAGAATAGGCACGACAGTGAATAGGCACGTTTGTGAAAATGCACAGCGGTAAATAGGCATGGCAGAGAATAGGCACAGCATTGAAAAGGCACGGCTGAGAATAGGCATGGCTAAGAATAGGCACGGCTGAGAATAGGCACGTTTGTGAATAGGCACGGCAGAGAATAGGCATGGCTGAGAATAGTCACGGCAGAGAATAGACACGGCTGGGAATAGGCACGGCAGAGAATAGACACGGCTGGGAATAGGCATGGCTGAGAATAGTCACGGCAGAGAATAGACACGGCTGGGAATAGGCACGGCAGTGAATAGGTACGGCAGTGAATAGGCACGGCAGTGAATAGGCACGGCAGAGAATAGGCACGGCAGTGAATAGACACGGCAGTGAATAGGCACGGCAGAGAATAGGCACGACACTGAATAGGCACGGCTGAGAATAGGCATGGCAGAGAATAGGCACGGCAGTGAATAGGCACGGCGGTGAATAGGCATGGCTAAGAATAGGCACAGCTGAGAATAGGCACGGCAGTGAATAGGCACGGCAGTGATTAGGTACAGCAGAGAATAGGCACGTTTGGGAATAGGCACGGCTAAGAATGGGCACAGCTGAGAATAGGCACGGTGGTGAATAGGCACGGTAGTGATTAGGCACGGCAGAGAATAGGCACGGCAGTGATTAGGCATGTCAGCGAATAGGCACTTTTATGAATAGGCACGGCTAAGAATAGGCACGGTTATGAATAGGTACGGCAGTGAATAGGCACAGCAGTGAATAGGCATGGCTGAGAATAGGCACGTTTGTGAATAGGCACAGCTAAGAATAGGCACAGCTGAGAATAGGCACAGTGGTGAATAGTCATGGCAGTGAATAGGCATGGCAGAAAATAGGCATGGCAGAAAATAGGCATGGCAGTGAATAGGCATGGCTGTGAATAGGCACGGCTGAGAATAGGCACGGCAGTGAATAGGCACGGCTGAGAATAGGCACGGCAGTGAATAGGCACGATAGTGAATAGGCACGGCAGTGAATAGACACGGCAGTGAATAGGAACGGCAGTGAATAGGCACGGCAGAGAATAGGCACGGCAGAGAATAGGAACGGCAGTGAATAGGCACGGCAGAGAATAGGCACGGCAGAGAATAGGCACGACAGAGAATAGGCACGACAGAGAATAGGCACGACAGTGAATAGGCACGTTTGTGAATAGGCACAGCGGTAAATAGGCATGGCAGAGAATAGGCACGGCATTGAAAAGGCACGGCTGAGAATAGGCATGGCTAAGAATAGGCACGGCTGAGAATAGGCACGGCAGAGAATAGGCATGGCTGAGAATAGGCATGGCTGAGAATAGGCATGGCAGAGAATAGGCACAGCGGAGAATATGCATGGCTGAGAATAGGCATGGCTGTGAATAGGCACGGCAGTGAATAGGCACGGCAGTGAATAGGAACGGCAGTGAATAGGCACGGCAGAGAATAGGCACGGCAGAGAATAGGAACGGCAGTGAATAGGCACGGCAGAGAATAGGCACGGCAGAGAATAGGCACGACAGAGAATAGGCACGACAGAGAATAGGCACGACAGTGAATAGGCACGTTTGTGAATAGGCACAGCGGTAAATAGGCATGGCAGAGAATAGGCACGGCATTGAGAATAGGCATGGCTGAGAATAGGCATGGCTGAGAATAGGCATGGCAGAGAATAGGCACAGCGGAGAATATGCATGGCTGAGAATAGGCAAGGCAGAGAATAGGCACGGCTGAGAATAGGCATGGCTGTGAATAGGCACGGCAGTGAATAGGCACGGCAGTGAATAGGCATGGCTGTGAATAGGCACGGCAGAGAATAGGCACGGCAGTGAATAGGCACGGCAGTGAATCGGCATGGCTGTGAATAGGCACGGCAGAGAATAGGCACGACAGTGAATAGGCACGTTTGTGAATAGGCACAGCGGTAAATAGGCATGGCAGAGAATAGGCACAGCATTGAAAAGGCACGGCTGAGAATAGGCATGGCTAAGAATAGGCACGGCTGAGAATAGGCACGTTTGTGAATAGGCACGGCAGAGAATAGGCATGGCTAAGAATAGGCACAGCTGAGAATAGGCACGGCAGTGAATAGGCATGGCTGAAAATAGTCACGGCAGAGAATAGACACGGCTGGGAATAGGCACGGCAGTGAATAGGTACGGCAGTGAATAGGCACGGCAGTGAATAGGCACGGCAGTGAATAGGCACGCCAGAGAATAGGCACGGCAGAGAATAGACACGGCTGGGAATAGGCATGGCTGAGAATAGTCACGGCAGAGAATAGACACGGCTGGGAATAGGCACGGCAGTGAATAGGTACGGCAGTGAATAGGCACGGCAGTGAATAGGCACGGCAGTGAATAGGCACGGCAGAGAATAGGCACGGCAGTGAATAGACACGGCAGTGAATAGGCACGGCAGAGAATAGGCACGACACTGAATAGGCACGGCTGAGAATAGGCATGGCAGAGAATAGGCACGGCAGTGAATAGGCACGGCTAAGAATAGGCACAGCTGAGAATAGGCACGGCAGTGAATAGGCACGGCAGTGATTAGGTACAGCAGAGAATAGGCACGTTTGGGAATAGGCACGGCTAAGAATGGGCACAGCTGAGAATAGGCACGGTGGTGAATAGGCACGGTAGTGATTAGGCACGGCAGAGAATAGGCACGGCAGTGATTAGGCATGTCAGCGAATAGGCACTTTTATGAATAGGCACGGCTAAGAATAGGCACGGTTATGAATAGGTACGGCAGTGAATAGGCACAGCAGTGAATAGGCACAGCAGTGAATAGGCATGGCTGAGAATAGGCACGTTTGTGAATAGGCACAGCTAAGAATAGGCACAGCTGAGAATAGGCACAGTGGTGAATAGTCATGGCAGTGAATAGGCATGGCAGAAAATAGGCATGGCAGTGAATAGGCATGGCTGTGAATAGGCACGGCTGAGAATAGGCACGGCAGTGAATAGGCACGGCTGAGAATAGGCACGGCAGTGAATAGGCACGATAGTGAATAGGCACGGCAGTGAATAGACACGGCAGTGAATAGGAACGGCAGTGAATAGGCACGGCAGAGAATAGGAACGGCAGTGAATAGGCACGGCAGAGAATAGGCACGGCAGTGAATAGGCACGATAGTGAATAGGCACGGCAGTGAATAGACACGGCAGTGAATAGGAACGGCAGTGAATAGGCACGGCAGAGAATAGGCACGGCAGAGAATAGGAACGGCAGTGAATAGGCACGGCAGAGAATAGGCACGGCAGAGAATAGGCACGACAGAGAATAGGCACGACAGAGAATAGGCACGACAGTGAATAGGCACGTTTGTGAATAGGCACAGCGGTAAATAGGCATGGCAGAGAATATGCACGGCATTGAAAAGGCACGGCTGAGAATAGGCATGGCTAAGAATAGGCACGGCTGAGAATAGGCACGGCAGAGAATAGGCATGGCTGAAAATAGGCATGGCTGAGAATAGGCATGGCAGAGAATAGGCACAGCGGAGAATATGCATGGCTGAGAATAGGCAAGGCAGAGAATAGGCACGGCTGAGAATAGGCATGCCACTGAATAGGCACGGCAGAGAATAGGCACGACACTGAATAGGCACGGCTGACAATAGGCACGGCAGAGAATAGGCATGGCAGTGAATAGGTTCGGCAGAGAATAGGCACGGCGGTGAATAGGCATGGCTAAGAATAGGCACAGCTGAGAATAGGCACGGCAGTGAATAGGCATGGCAGTGATTAGGTACAGCAGAGAATAGGCACGTTTGGGAATAGGCACGGTAGTGATTAGGCATGTCAGCGAATAGGCACTTTTATGAATAGGCACGGCTAAGAATAGGCACGGTTGTGAATAGGTACGGCAGTGAATAGGCACAGCAGTGAATAGGCATGGCTGAGAATAGGCACGTTTGTGAATAGGCACGTTTGTGAATAGGCACGGCTAAGAATAGGCACAGCTGAGAATAGGCACGTTTGTGAATAGGCACGTTTGTGAATAGGCACGGCAGAGAATAGGCATGGCTGAGAATAGGCATGGCTGAGAATAGTCACGTCAGAGAATAGGCATGGCTAAGAATAGGCACAGCTGAGAATAGGCACATTTGTGAATAGGCACGGCAGAGAATAGGCATGGCTGAGAATAGGCACGGCTGAGAATAGTCACGGCAGAGAATAGGCATGACAGTGACTAGGCAAGGCTGAGAATAGTCACGGCAGAGAATAGGCATGGCTGAGAATAGTTACGGCAGTGAATAGGCACGGCAGAGAATAGGCACGGCTGAGAATAGGCACGGCTGAGAATAGACACGGCAGTGAATAGGCACGGCAGTGAATAGGCACGGCAGTGAATAGGCATGGCTGAGAATAGACACGGCAGTGAATAGGCACGGCAGTGAATAGGCACGGCAGTGAATAGGCATGGCTGAGAATAGGCACGGCAGTGAATAGGCACGGCAGTGAATAGACACGGCAGTGAATAGGCACGGCAGAGAATAGGCACGACACTGAATAGGCACGGCTGAGAATAGGCATGGCAGAGAATAGGCACGGCGGTGAATAGGCATGGCTAAGAATAGGCACAGCTGAGAATAGGCACGGCAGTGAATAGGCACGGCAGTGATTAGGTACAGCAGAGAATAGGCACGTTTGGGAATAGGCACGGCTAAGAATGGGCACAGCTGAGAATAGGCACGGCAGAGAATAGGCACGGCAGTGATTAGGCATGTCAGCGAATAGGCACTTTTATGAATAGGCACGGCTAAGAATAGGCACGGTTATGAATAGGTACGGCAGTGAATAGGCACAGCAGTGAATAGGCATGGCTGAGAATAGGCACGTTTGTGAATAGGCACAGCTAAGAATAGGCACAGCTGAGAATAGGCACAGTGGTGAATAGTCATGGCAGTGAATAGGCATGGCAGAAAATAGGCATGGCAGTGAATAGGCATGGCTGTGAATAGGCACGGCTGAGAATAGGCACGGCAGTGAATAGGCACGATAGTGAATAGGCACGGCAGTGAATAGACACGGCAGAGAATAGGCACGGCAGACAATATGCACGACAGAGAATAGGCACGGCAGAGAATAGGCACGGCTGAGAATAGGCACGATAGTGAATAGGCACGGCAGTGAATAGACACGGCAGAGAATAGGCACGGCAGAGAATAGGAACGGCAGTGAATAGGCACGGCAGAGAATAGGCACGGCAGAGAATAGGCACGACAGAGAATAGGCACGACAGAGAATAGATTAGATTAGATTAGATTACTTACAGTGTGGAAACAGGGCCTTCGGCCCAACAAGTCCACACCGACCCGCCGAAGCGCACCCACCCAGACCCATTCCCCTACATTTACCCCTGCACCTAACACTACAGGCAATTTAGCGTGGCCAATTCACCTAACCTGCACATTTTTGGAGTGTGGGAGGAAACCGGAGCACCCGGAGGAAACCCACGCAGACACGGAGAGAATGTGCAAACTCCACACAGTCGGTCGCCTGAGGCGGGAATTGAACCCGGGTCTCTGGCGCTGTGAGGCAGCAGTGCTAACCACTGTGCCACCGTGCCGACCACTTAGGCACGTTTGTGAATAGGCACAGCGGTAAATAGGCATGGCAGAGAATAGGCACGGCATTGAAAAGGCACGGCTGAGAATAGGCATGGCTAAGAATAGGCATGGCTGAGAATAGTCACGGCAGAGAATAGGCACGGCTGAGAATAGGCACGGCTGAGAATAGGCACGGCTGAGAATAGGCACGGCTGAGAATAGGCATGGCAGAGAATAGTCACGGCAGAGAATAGGCACGGCAGAGAATAGGCATGGCTGAGAATAGTCACGGCAGAGAATAGGCATGGCTGAGAATAGTCACGGCAGAGAATAGGCATGGCTGAGAATAGGCACGGCTGAGAATAGGCACGGCTGAGAATAGGCACGGCTGAGAATAGGCATGGCTGAGAATAGGCAAGGCAGAGAATAGGCACGGCTGAGAATAGGCATGCCACTGAATAGGCATGGCAGTGAATAGGCACGGCAGAGAATAGGCACGGCTGACAATAGGCACGGCAGAGAATAGGCATGGCAGTGAATAGGTTCGGCAGAGAATAGGCACGGCGGTGAATAGGCATGGCTAAGAATAGGCACAGCTGAGAATAGGCACGGCAGTGAATAGGCATGGCAGTGATTAGGTACAGCAGAGAATAGGCACGTTTGGGAATTGGCACGGCTAAGAATGGGCACAGCTGAGAATAGGCACGGTGGTGAATAGGCACGGGAGTGATTAGGCATGTCAGCGAATAGGCACTTTTATGAATAGGCACGGCTAAGAATAGGCACGGTTGTGAATAGGTACGGCAGTGAATAGGCATGGCTGAGAATAGGCACGTTTGTGAATAGGCACGGCTGAGAATAGGCACAGCTGAGAATAGGCACAGTGGTGAATAGTCATGGCAGTGAATAGGCACGGCAGAGAATAGGCACGGCAGAGAATAGGAACGGCAGAGAATAGGAACGGCAGTGAATAGGCATAGCAGTGAATAGGCACGGCAGAGAATAGACACGGCTGAGAATAGGAACGGCAGTGAATAGGCACGGCAGTGAATAGGAACGGCAGTGAATAGGCACGGCAGTGAATAGGCACGGCTGAGAATAGGAACGGCAGTGAATAGACACGGCAGTGAATAGGAACGGCAGTGAATAGGCATGGCTGTGAATAGGCACGGCAGTGAATAGGCACGGCTGAGAATAGGCACTGCAGAGAATAGGCACGGCAGTGAATAGACACGGTAGTGAATAGGCACGGCAGTGAATAGACACGGCTGAGAATAGGCACTGCAGAGAATAGGCACGGCAGTGAATAGGCACGGCAGAGAATAGGCACGGCAGAGAATAGGCACGGCAGTGAATAGACACGGCTGAGAATAGGCACGGCAGAGAATAGGCACGGCAGTGAATAGACACGGCAGTGAATAGGCACGGCAGAGAATAGGCACGGCAGTGAATAGACACGGCTGAGAATAGGCACGGCAGAGAATAGGCACGGCTGAGAATAGGCACGGCAGTGAATAGACACGGTAGTGAATAGGCACGGCAGTGAATAGACACGGTAGTGAATAGGCACGGCAGTGAATAGGCACGGCAGTGAATAGGCACGGCAGAGAATAGGTATGGCTGTGAATAGGCACGGCAGTGAATAGGCACGGCAGAGAATAGGCATTGCAGTGAATAGACACGGCTGTGAATAGGCACGGCAGTGAATAGGCACGGCTGAGAATAGGCATGGCAGTGAATAGGCACGGCTGTGAATAGGCACGGCTGAGAATAGGCACGGCTGTGAATAGGCACGGCAGTGAATAGGCACGGCAGTGAATAGGCACGGCAGTGAATAGGCACGGCAGTGAATAGGAACGGCAGTGAATAGGCACGGCTGAGAATAGGCACGGCTGTGAATAGGCACGGCAGTGAATAGGCACGGCAGTGAATAGGCACGGCAGTGAATAGGCACGGCAGTGAATAGGAACGGCAGTGAATAGGCACGGCTGAGAATAGGCACGGCTGTGAATAGGCATGGCTGTGAATAGGCACGGCAGTGAATAGGCACGGCAGTGAATAGACACGGCTGAGAATAGGCACGGCAGTGAATAGACACGGCTGAGAATAGGCACGGCAGTGAATAGACACGGCTGAGAATAGGCACGGCAGTGAATAGACACGGTAGTGAATAGGCACAGCAGTGAATAGGCACGGCAGTGAATAGGCACGGCAGTGAATAGGCACGGCAGTGAATAGACACGGCTGAGAATAGGCACGGCAGTGAATAGACACGGTAGTGAATAGGCACGGCAGTGAATAGACACGGCTGAGAATAGGCACGGCAGTGAATAGACACGGTAGTGAATAGGCACAGCAGTGAATAGGGACGGCAGTGAATAGACACGGCAGTGAATAGGCACGGCTGTGAATAGGCACGACAGAGAATAGGCATGGCTGTGAATAGGCACGGCTGAGAATAGGAACGGCAGAGAATAGGCACGGCAGAGAATAGGCACGGCAGTGAATAGTCATGGCAGTGAATAGGCATGTCTGTGAATAGGCACAGCAGTGAATAGGGACGGCAGAGAATAGGCACAGCTGAGAATAGGAACGGCAGTGAATAGGCATGGCTGTGAATAGGCACGGCTGTGAATAGGCACGGCTGAGAATAGGAACGGCAGTGAATAGGGACGGCAGAGAATAGGCACAGCTGAGAATAGGAACGGCAGTGAATAGGCATGGCTGTGAATAGGCACGGCTGTGAATAGGCACGGCAGAGAATAGGAACGGCAGTGAATAGGCACGGCAGAGAATAGGAACGGCAGAGAATAGGAACGGCAGAGAATAGGCACGGCAGTGAATAGGCATGGCTGTGAATAGGCACGGCTGAGAATAGGAACGGCAGAGAATAGGCACGGCAGAGAATAGGAACGGCAGTGAATAGGCACGGCAGTGAATAGGCACGGCAGTGAATAGGCATGGCAGTGAATAGGCACGGCTGAGAATAGGAACGGCAGTGAATAGGCACGGCAGAGAATAGGAACGGCAGAGAATAGGCACGGCAGTGAATGGGCATGGCAGTGAATAGGCATGGCAGTGAATAGGCACGGCTGAGAATAGGAACGGCAGAGAATAGGCACGGCAGTGAATAGGCACGGCAGTGAATAGGCACAGCAGAGAATAGGAACGGCAGTGAATAGGCACGGCTGAGAATAGGAACGGCAGTGAATAGGCACGGCAGAGAATAGGCACGGCAGAGAATAGGCACGGCAGTGAATAGGCATGGCAGTGAATAGGCACGGCAGTGAATAGGCACGGCAGAGAATAGGCACGGCAGTGAATAGGCACGGCAGTGAATAGGCACGGCAGTGAATAGGCACGGCAGTGAATAGGCACGGCAGAGAATAGGCACGGCAGTGAATAGGAACGGCAGTGAATAGGCACGGCAGTGAATAGGCACGGCAGTGAATAGGCACGGCAGAGAATAGGCACGGCAGTGAATAGGAACGGCAGTGAATAGGCACGGCAGAGAATAGGCACGGCAGTGAATAGGAACGGCAGTGAATAGGCACGGCAGAGAATAGGCACGGCAGTGAATAGGAACGGCAGTGAATAGGCACGGCAGTGAATAGGCACGGCAGTGAATAGGCACGGCAGAGAATAGGCACGGCAGTGAATAGGAACGGCAGTGAATAGGCACGGCAGTGAATAGGCACGGCAGAGAATAGGCATGGCAGAGAATAGGAACGGCAGTGAATAGACACGGCTGTGAATAGGCACGGCAGAGAATAGGCACGGCAGTGAATAGGCACGGCAGTGAATAGGCACGGCAGTGAATAGGCACGACAGTGAATAGGCACGGCAGAGAATAGGAACGGCAGAGAATAGGCATGGCAGTGAATAGGCACGTCAGAGAATAGGCACGGCAGTGAATAGGAACGGCAGTGAATAGGCACGGCAGAGAATAGACACGGCAGAGAATAGGAACGGCAGAGAATAGGCACGGCTGAGAATAGGCACGGCAGTGAATAGACACGGCAGAGAATAGGAACCGCAGAGAATAGGCACGGCAGTGAATAGGCACGGCAGTGAATAGGCACGGCAGTGAATAGGCATGGCTGTGAATATGCACGGCTGAGAATAGGCACGGCAGTGAATAGGCACGGCAGTGAATATGCACGGCAGTGAATAGCCACGGCAGTGAATAGGCATGGCTGTGAATAGGCACGGCTGTGAATAGGCACGGCAGTGAATAGGCACGGCTGTGAATAGGCACGGCTGTGAATAGGCACGGCAGTGAATATGCACGGCAGTGAATAGGCACGGCAGAGAATAGGCATGGTAGAGAATAGGCACGACAGTGAATAGGCACGTTTGTGAATAGGCACAGCGGTAAATAGGCATGGCAGAGAATAGGCACGGCATTGAAAAGGCACGGCTGAGAATAGGCATGGCTAAGAATAGGCACGGCTGAGAATAGGCACGTTTGTGAATAGGCACGGCAGAGAATAGGCATGGCTGAGAATAGTCACGGCAGAGAATAGACACGGCTGGGAATAGGCACGGCAGTGAATAGGTACGGCACTGAATAGGCACGGCAGTGAATAGGCACGGCAGAGAATAGACACGGCTGGGAATAGGCACGGCAGAGAATAGACACGGCTGGGAATAGGCATGGCTGAGAATAGTCACGGCAGAGAATAGACACGGCTGGGAATAGGCACGGCAGTGAATAGGTACGGCAGTGAATAGGCACGGCAGTGAATAGGCACGGCAGTGAATAGGCACGGCAGAGAATAGGCACGGCAGTGAATAGACACGGCAGTGAATAGGCACGGCAGAGAATAGGCACGACACTGAATAGGCACGGCTGAGAATAGGCATGGCAGAGAATAGGCACGGCAGTGAATAGGCACGGCGGTGAATAGGCATGGCTAAGAATAGGCACAGCTGAGAATAGGCACGGCAGTGAATAGGCACGGCAGTGATTAGGTACAGCAGAGAATAGGCACGTTTGGGAATAGGCACGGCTAAGAATGGGCACAGCTGAGAATAGGCACGGTGGTGAATAGGCACGGTAGTGATTAGGCACGGCAGAGAATAGGCACGGCAGTGATTAGGCATGTCAGCGAATAGGCACTTTTATGAATAGGCACGGCTAAGAATAGGCACGGTTATGAATAGGTATTGCAGTGAATAGGCACAGCAGTGAATAGGCACAGCAGTGAATAGGCATGGCTGAGAATAGGCACGTTTGTGAATAGGCACAGCTAAGAATAGGCACAGCTGAGAATAGGCACAGTGGTGAATAGTCATGGCAGTGAATAGGCATGGCAGAAAATAGGCATGGCAGTGAATAGGCATGGCAGTGAATAGGCATGGCTGTGAATAGGCACGGCTGAGAATAGGCACGGCAGTGAATAGGCACGGCTGAGAATAGGCACGGCAGTGAATAGGCACGATAGTGAATAGGCACGGCAGTGAATAGACACGGCAGTGAATAGGAACGGCAGTGAATAGGCACGGCAGAGAATAGGCACGGCAGAGAATAGGAACGGCAGTGAATAGGCACGGCAGAGAATAGGCACGGCAGAGAATAGGCACGACAGAGAATAGGCACGACAGAGAATAGGCACGACAGTGAATAGGCACGTTTGTGAATAGGCACAGCGGTAAATAGGCATGGCAGAGAATAGGCACGGCATTGAAAAGGCACGGCTGAGAATAGGCATGGCTAAGAATAGGCACGGCTGAGAATAGGCATGGCAGAGAATAGGCACAGCGGAGAATATGCATGGCTGAGAATAGGCAAGGCAGAGAATAGGCACGGCTGAGAATAGTCACGGCAGAGAATAGGCATGGCTGAGAATAGGCATGGCTGAGAATAGGCATGGCAGAGAATAGGCACAGCGGAGAATATGCATGGCTGAGAATAGGCAAGGCAGAGAATAGGCACGGCTGAGAATAGGCATGGCTGTGAATAGGCACGGCAGAGAATAGGCACGACACTGAATCGGCACGGCAGAGAATAGGCACGGCAGAGAATAGGCATGGCAGTGAATAGGTTCGGCAGAGAATAGGCACGGCGGTGAATAGGCATGGCTAAGAATAGGCACAGCTGAGAATAGGCACGGCAGTGAATAGGCATGGCAGTGATTAGGTACAGCAGAGAATAGGCACGTTTGGGAATAGGCACGGTAGTGATTAGGCATGTCAGCGAATAGGCACTTTTATGAATAGGCACGGCTAAGAATAGGCACGGTTGTGAATAGGTACGGCAGTGAATAGGCACAGCAGTGAATAGGCATGGCTGAGAATAGGCACGTTTGTGAATAGGCACGGCTAAGAATAGGCACAGCTGAGAATAGGCACGTTTGTGAATAGGCACGGCTAAGAATTGGCACAGCTGAGAATAGGCACGTTTGTGAATAGGCACGTTTGTGAATAGGCACGGCAGAGAATAGGCATGGCTGAGAATAGGCACGGCTGAGAATAGTCACGGCAGAGAATAGGCATGGCTAAGAATAGGCACAGCTGAGAATAGTCACGTTTGTGAATAGGCACGGCAGAGAATAGGCATGGCTGAGAATAGGCACGGCTGAGAATAGTCACGGCAGAGAATAGGCATGACAGTGACTAGGCAAGGCTGAGAATAGTCACGGCAGAGAATAGGCATGGCTGAGAATAGTTACGGCAGTGAATAGGCACGGCTGAGAATAGGCATGGCTGAGAATAGGCATGGCTGAGAATAGACACGGCAGAGAATAGGCACGGCTGAGAATAGGCACGGCTGAGAATAGACACGGCAGTGAATAGGCACGGCAGTGAATAGGCATGGCTGAGAATAGGCACGGCAGTGAATAGGCACGGCAGTGAATAGACACGGCAGTGAATAGGCACGGCAGAGAATAGGCACGACACTGAATAGGCACGGCTGAGAATAGGCATGGCAGAGAATAGGCACGGCGGTGAATAGGCATGGCTAAGAATAGGCACAGCTGAGAATAGGCACGGCAGTGAATAGGCACGGCAGTGATTAGGTACAGCAGAGAATAGGCACGTTTGGGAATAGGCACGGCTAAGAATGGGCACAGCTGAGAATAGGCACGGTGGTGAATAGGCACGGTAGTGATTAGGCACGGCAGAGAATAGGCACGGCAGTGATTAGGCATGTCAGCGAATAGGCACTTTTATGAATAGGCACGGCTAAGAATAGGCACGGTTATGAATAGGTACGGCAGTGAATAGGCACAGCAGTGAATAGGCATGGCTGAGAATAGGCACGTTTGTGAATAGGCACAGCTAAGAATAGGCACAGCTGAGAATAGGCACAGTGGTGAATAGTCATGGCAGTGAATAGGCATGGCAGAAAATAGGCATGGCAGTGAATAGGCATGGCTGTGAATAGGCACGGCTGAGAATAGGCACGGCTGAGAATAGGCACGATAGTGAATAGGCACGGCAGTGAATAGACACGGCAGAGAATAGGCACGGCAGTGAATAGGCACGGCAGATAATAGGCACGGCAGTGAATAGGCATGGCAGAGAATAGGCACGGCTGAGAATAGGCACGATAGTGAATAGGCACGGCAGTGAATAGACACGGCAGAGAATAGGCATGGCAGAGAATAGGAACGGCAGTGAATAGGCACGGCAGAGAATAGGCACGGCAGAGAATAGGCACGACAGAGAATAGGCACGACAGAGAATAGGCACGGCAGAGAATAGGCACGATAGTGAATAGGCACGGCAGAGAATAGGCACGGCAGAGAATAGGAACGGCAGTGAATAGGCACGGCAGAGAATAGGAACGGCAGTGAATAGACACGGCAGTGAATAGACACGGCAGAGAATAGGCACGGCAGTGAATAGGCACGGCAGAGAATAGGCACGGCTGAGAATAGGCACGATAGTGAGTAGGCACGGCAGTGAATAGACACGGCAGAGAATAGGCACGGCAGAGAATAGGAACGGCAGTGAATAGGCACGGCAGAGAATAGGCACGGCAGAGAATAGATTAGATTAGATTAGATTACTTACAGTGTGGAAACAGGCCCTTCGGCCCAACAAGTCCACACCGACCCGCCGAAGCGCACCCACCCAGACCCATTCCCCTACATTTACCCCTGCACCTAACACTACAGGCAATTTAGCGTGGCCAATTCACCTAACCTGCACATTTTTGGAGTGTGGGAGGAAACCGGAGCACCCGGAGGAAACCCACGCAGACACGGAGAGAATGTGCAAACTCCACACAGTCGGTCGCCTGAGGCGGGAATTGAACCCGGGTCTCTGGCGCTGTGAGGCAGCAGTGCTAACCACTGTGCCACCGTGCCGCCCACTTAGGCACGTTTGTGAATAGGCACAGCAGTAAATAGGCATGGCAGAGAATAGGCACGGCATTGAAAAGGCACGGCTGAGAATAGGCATGGCTGAGAATAGGCACGGCTGAGAATAGGCACGGCTGAGAATAGGCACGGCTGAGAATAGGCATGGCAGAGAATAGTCACGGCAGAGAATAGTCACGGCAGAGAATAGACACAGCAGAGAATAGGCATGGCTGAGAATAGTCACGGCAGAGAATAGGCATGGCTGAGAATAGTCACGGCAGAGAATAGGCATGGCTGAGAATAGTCACGGCAGAGAATAGGCATGGCTGAGAATAGGCATGGCTGAGAATAGGCAAGGCAGAGAATAGGCACGGCTGAGAATAGGCATGCCACTGAATAGGCATGGCAGTGAATAGGCACGGCAGAGAATAGGCACGGCTGACAATAGGCACGGCAGAGAATAGGCATGGCAGTGAATAGGTTCGGCAGAGAATAGGCACGGCGGTGAATAGGCACGGCAGTGATTAGGTACAGCAGAGAATAGGCACGTTTGGGAATAGGCACGGCTAAGAATGGGCACAGCTGAGAATAGGCACGGTGGTGAATAGGCACGGTAGTGATTAGGCATGTCAGCGAATAGGCACTTTTATGAATAGGCACGGCTAAGAATAGGCACGGTTGTGAATAGGTATGGCAGTGAATAGGCATGGCTGAGAATAGGCACAGCTGAGAATAGGCACAGTGGTGAATAGTCATGGCAGTGAATAGGCACGGCAGTGAATAGGCACGGCAGAGAATAGGAACGGCAGAGAATAGGCACGGCAGTGAATAGGCACGGCTGAGAATAGGCACGGCAGTGAATAGGCACGGCAGTGAATAGGCACGACTGAGAATAGGAACGGCAGTGAATAGGCACGGCAGTGAATAGGCACGGCAGTGAATAGGCATGGCAGTGAATAGGCACGGCAGTGAATAGGCACGGCTGAGAATAGGCACGGCTGTGAATAGGCACGGCAGTGAATAGGCACGGCAGTGAATAGGCACGGCTGAGAATAGGCACGGCTGTGAATAGGCACGGCAGTGAATAGGCACGGCAGTGAATAGGCACGGCAGTGAATAGGCACGATAGAGAATAGGAACGGCAGTGAATAGGCACGGCAGTGAATAGGCATGGCTGTGAATAGGCACGGCGGTGAATAGACAAGGCAGTGAATAGGCATGGCTGAGATTAGGCACGGCAGTGAATAGACACGGCAGTGAATAGACACGGCAGTGAATAGGCACGGCAGTGAATAGACACGGCAGTGAATAGACACGGCAGTGAATAGGCACGGCTGTGAATAGGCACGGCAGTGAATAGGCATGGCAGTGAATAGGCACGATAGAGAATAGGCATGGCAGAGAATAGACACGGCAGAGAATAGGCACGACAGTGAATAGGCACGTTTGTGAATAGGCACAGCGGTAAATAGGCATGGCAGAGAATAGGCACGGCATTGAAAAGGCACGGCTGAGAATAGGCAAGGCAGTGAATAGGCACGGCAGAGAATAGGCACAGCGGAGAATATGCATGGCTGAGAATAGGCATGGCAGAGAATAGGCACAGCGGAGAATATGCATGGCTGAGAATAGGCATGGCAATGAATAGGCACGGCAGAGAATAGGCACGGCAGAGAATAGGCACAACAGTGAATAGGCACGGCTGAGAATAGGCACGGCGGTGAATAGGCATGGCAGTGAATAGGCACGGCAGTGATTAGGCACGGCAGTGAATAGGCACGGCAGTGAATAGGCACGGCAGTGAATAGGCACGGCAGTGAATAGGCACGGCAGAGAATAGGCACGGCGGTGAATAGGCACGGCAGAGATTAGGCATGCCAGAGAATAGGCACGGCAGTGAATAGGCATGGCTGAGAATAGTCACGGCAGAGAATAGGCATGGCTGAGAATAGGCATGGCTGAGAATAGGCAAGGCAGAGAATAGGCACGGCTGAGAATAGGCATGCCACTGAATAGGCATGGCAGTGAATAGGCACGGCAGAGAATAGGCACGGCTGACAATAGGCACGGCAGAGAATAGGCATGGCAGTGAATAGGTTCGGCAGAGAATAGGCACGGCGGTGAATAGGCACGGCAGTGATTAGGTACAGCAGAGAATAGGCACGTTTGGGAATAGGCACGGCTAAGAATGGGCACAGCTGAGAATAGGCACGGTGGTGAATAGGCACGGTAGTGATTAGGCATGTCAGCGAATAGGCACTCTTATGAATAGGCACGGCTAAGAATAGGCACGGTTGTGAATAGGTATGGCAGTGAATAGGCATGGCTGAGAATAGGCACAGCTGAGAATAGGCACAGTGGTGAATAGTCATGGCAGTGAATAGGCACGGCAGTGAATAGGCACGGCAGAGAATAGGAACGGCAGAGAATAGGCACGGCAGTGAATAGGCACGGCTGAGAATAGGCACGGCAGTGAATAGGCACGGCAGTGAATAGGCACGACTGAGAATAGGAACGGCAGTGAATAGGCACGGCAGTGAATAGGCACGGCAGTGAATAGGCATGGCAGTGAATAGGCACGGCAGTGAATAGGCACGGCTGAGAATAGGCACGGCTGTGAATAGGCACGGCAGTGAATAGGCACGGCAGTGAATAGGCACGGCTGAGAATAGGCACGGCTGTGAATAGGCACGGCAGTGAATAGGCACGGCAGTGAATAGGCACGGCAGTGAATAGGCACGATAGAGAATAGGAACGGCAGTGAATAGGCACGGCAGTGAATAGGCATGGCTGTGAATAGGCACGGCGGTGAATAGACAAGGCAGTGAATAGGCATGGCTGAGATTAGGCACGGCAGTGAATAGACACGGCAGTGAATAGACACGGCAGTGAATAGGCACGGCAGTGAATAGACACGGCAGTGAATAGACACGGCAGTGAATAGGCACGGCTGTGAATAGGCACGGCAGTGAATAGGCATGGCAGTGAATAGGCACGATAGAGAATAGGCATGGCAGAGAATAGACACGGCAGAGAATAGGCACGACAGTGAATAGGCACGTTTGTGAATAGGCACAGCGGTAAATAGGCATGGCAGAGAATAGGCACGGCATTGAAAAGGCACGGCTGAGAATAGGCAAGGCAGTGAATAGGCACGGCAGAGAATAGGCACAGCGGAGAATATGCATGGCTGAGAATAGGCATGGCAGAGAATAGGCACAGCGGAGAATATGCATGGCTGAGAATAGGCATGGCAATGAATAGGCACGGCAGAGAATAGGCACGGCAGAGAATAGGCACAACAGTGAATAGGCACGGCTGAGAATAGGCACGGCGGTGAATAGGCATGGCAGTGAATAGGCACGGCAGTGATTAGGCACGGCAGTGAATAGGCACGGCAGTGAATAGGCACGGCAGTGAATAGGCACGGCAGTGAATAGGCACGGCAGAGAATAGGCACGGCGGTGAATAGGCACGGCAGAGATTAGGCATGCCAGAGAATAGGCACGGCAGTGAATAGGCACGGCAGTGAATAGGCACGGCAGAGAATAGGCACAGCTGTGAATAGGCACGGCAGTGAATAGGCACGGCAGAGAATAGGCACGGCAGTGAATAGGCACGTTTGTGAATAGGCACAGCGGTGAATAGGCACAGCGGTGAATAGGCACAGCAGTGAATGGCATGGCAGAGAATAGGCAGGTTTGTGAATAGGCACGGCTGAGAATAGGCTTAGGTAAAAACAATGACTGCAGATGCTGGAAACCAGATTCTGGATTAGTGCTGCTGGAAGAGCACAGCAATTCGGGCAGCATCCGAGGACAGGCAAAATCGACGTTTCGGGCAAAAGCCCTTCATCAGGAATAAAGGCAGAGAGCCTGAAGCATGGAGAGATAAGCTAGAGGAGGGTGGGGGTGGGGAGAGAGTAGCATAGAGTACAATAGGTCAGTGGGGAAGGAGATGAAGGTGATAGGTCAGGGAAGAGAGGGTGGAGTGGATAGGTGGAAAAGGAGCTAGGCAGGTCGGACAAGTCCGGACAAGTCGAGTTGCTGGAGGTTAGAAACTAGGATGAGGTGGGGGAAGGGGAAATGAGGAAACTGTTGAAATCCACATTGATGCCCTGGGGTTGAAGTGTTTCGAGGCGGAAGATGACGCGTTCTTCCTCCAGGCGTCTGGTGGTGAGGGAGCGGCGGTGGAGGAGGCCCAGCACCTCCATATCCTCGGCAGAGTGGGAGGGGGAGTTGAAATGTTGAGCCACTGGGCGATTTGGTTGATTGATGCGGGTGTCTCTGAGATGTTCCCTAAAGCGCTCTGCTAGGAGGCGCCCAGTCTCCCCAATGTAGAGGAGACCGCATCGGGAGCAACGGATACAATAGATGATATTAGTGGATGTGCAGGTAAAAGTTTGATGGATGTGGAAGGCTCCTTTAGGGCCTTGGATGGAGGTGAGGGAGGAGGTGTGGGCACAGGTTTTACAGTTCCTGCGGTGGCAGGATGGGAGGGTGGGTCGTAGGGGGGCGTGGACCTGACCAGGTAGTCACGGAGGGAACGGTCTTTGCGGAAGGCGGAGAGGGGTGGGGTCTGTTTGGAGGTGGTGGAAGTGTCGGCGGATGATTTGGTTTATGCGAAGGTTGGTAGGGTGGAAGGTGAGCACCAGGGGCGTTCTGTCCTTGTTGCGGTTGGAGGGGTTGGGTCTGAGGGCGGAGGTGCGGGATGTGGATGAGATGCGTTGGAGGGCATCTTTAACCACGTGGGAAGGGAAATTGCGGTCTCTAAAGAAGGAGGCCATCTGGTGTGTTCTATGGTGGAACCGCTCCTCCTGGGAGCAGATACGGCGGAGGCGGAGGAATTGGGAATACGGGATGGCATTTTTGCAAGAGGTAGGGTGGGAAGAGGTGTAATCCAGGTAGCTGTGGGAGTCGGTGGGTTTGTAGAAAATGTTAGTGTCAAGTCGGTCGTCACTGATGGAGATGGAGAGGTCCAGGAAGGGGAGGGAGGTGTCAGAGATGGTCCAGGTAAATTTATGGTCAGGGTGGAATGTGTTGGTGAAGTTGATGAATTGCTCAACCTCCTCGCGGGAGCACGAGGTGGCGCCAATGCAGTCATCAATGTAGCAGAGGAAGAGGTGGGGAGTGGTGCCAGTGTAATTATGGAAGATCAACTGCTCTACGTAGCCAACAAAGAGACAGGCATAGCTGGGGCCCAGCCGTGTGCTCATGGCTACCCCTTTGGTCTGGAGGAAGTGGGAGGATTCAAAGGAGAAATTGTTAAGGGTGAGGACCAGTTCGGCCAAACGAATGAGAGTGTCGGTGGAGGGGTACTGTTGGGAACATCTGGAGAGGAAAACACGGAGGGCTTGGAGGCCCTGGTCATGGCGGATGGAGGTGTAGAGGGATTGGATATCCATGGTGAAGATGAGGTGTTGGGGGCCGGGGAAACGGAAGTCTTGGAGGAGGTGGAGGGCGTGGGTGGTGTCTCGAACGTATGTGGGGAGTTCCTGGACTAGGGGGGATAGGACAGTGTCGAGGTAGGTAGAGATGAGTTCAGTGGGGCAGGAGCATGCTGAGACAATGGGTCGGCCATGGTGGTCAGGCTTGTGGATCTTGGGAAGGAGGTAGAACCGGGCAGTGCGGGGTTCCCGGATTATGAGGTTGGAAGCTGTGGGTGGGAGATCTCCTGAGGTGATGAGGTTGTGTATGGTCTGGGAGATGATGGTTTGGTGATGGGGGGTGGGGTCATGGTCAAGGGGGCGGTAGGAAGAGGTGTCCTCAAGTTGGCGTTTGGCTTCAGCGATGTAGAGGTCAGTGCGCCAGACTACCACTGCGCCCCCTTTGTCCGCTGGCTTGATGGTGAGGTCAGGATTGGAGCAGAGGGATTGGAGGGCTGCGCGTTGTGAGGGTGAGAGGTTGGAGTGGGGGAGGGGGGTCGACAGGTTGAGGCGGTTAATGTCCCGGCGGCAGTTGGAAATGAAGAGGTCGAGGGCAGGTAATAGGCCAGCGCGGGGTGTCCAGGTGGATGTAGTGTGTTGGAGGTGGGCGAAGGGGTCCTCGGAAGGTGGGCGGGAGTCCTGATTGTGAAAGTAAGCTCGGAGGCGGAGGCGACGGAAGAATTGTTCGATGTCACGGCGTGTATTAAATTCATTGATGCGTGGACGGAGGGGGACAAAGGTGAGTCCTTTGCTAAGGACTGATCGTTCGTCCTCAGTGAGGGGGAGGTCTGGGGGGATGGTGAAAACTCGGCAGGGCTGGGAGCCGGGAGCTGGTGGAGGTGTAGAGCTGGGAGTGGGGTGATAGGCTTAGCTGAGAATAGGCACGGCAGAGAATAGGCACAGCTGAGAATAGGCACGGCAGTGATTAGGCATGGCAGAGAATAGGCACGGAAGTAATTAGGCACGTTTGTGAATAGGCACGGCAGAGAATAGGCACAGCTGAGAATAGGCACGGCAGTGATTAGGCATGGCAGAGAATAGGCACGGAAGTAATTAGGCACGTTTGTGAATAGGCACGGCAGTGACTAGGCACAGCTGAGAATAGGCATGGCAGTGAATAGGCACAGCTGAGAATAGTCACGGCAGAGAATAGGCACGGATGAGCATAGGCACGGCAGAGAATAGGCACGTTTGTGAATAGGCACGGCGGTGAATAGGCATGGCTGAGAATAGTCACGGCAGAGAATAGGCATGGCTGAGAATAGGCACGGCTGAAAATAGGCACGGCAGTGAATAGGAATGGCTGTGAATAGGCATGGCAGTGAATAGGCACGGCAGTGAATAGGCACGGCAGTGAATAGGCACGGCTGAGAATAGGGCATGTCAGTGAATAGGCACGGCGGTGAATAGGCACGGCTGAGAATAGGCACGGCTGAGAATAGGGCATGTCAGTGAATAGGCACGGCGGTGAATAGGCACGGCTGAGAATAGGCACGGCTGAGAATAGGGCATGTCAGTGAATAGGAACGGCGGTGAATAGGCACGGCAGTGAATAGGCACGGCTGAGAATAGGGCATGTCAGTGAATAGGCATGGCTGAGAATAGGCACTGCGATGAATAGGCACGGCTGAGAATACGCACGTTTGTGAATAGGCACAGCTGAGAATAGGCACGACAGTGAATAGGCACTGCTGAGAATAGGCACAGCTGAGAATAGGCACGGCAGAGAATAGGCACGGCGGTGAATAGGCACGGCTAAGAATAGGCACAGCTGAGAATAGGCACGGCAGTGAATAGGCACGGCAGTGATTAGGCACGGCAGAGAATAGGCAGGGCAGAGAATAGGCACGTTTGTGAATAGGCACGGCAATGAATAGGCACTGCTGAGAATAGGCACAGTGGTGAATAGGCACGGCAGTGATTAGGCACGGCAGAGAATAGGCACGGCAGTGATTAGGCATGTCAGCGAATAGGCACGGTTGTGAACAGGCATGGCTGAGAATAGGCACGGCAGAGAATAGGCACGGCAATGAATAGGCACGGCTGAGAATAGGCATGGCACTGATTAGGCATGTCAGCGAATAGGCACGTTTGTGAATAGGCACGGCTAAGAATAGGCACGGTTGTGAATAGGTACGGCAGTGAATAGGCATGGCAGTGAATAGGCATGGCTGAGAATAGGCACGGAAGTGAATAGGCACGGCAGTGATTAGGCACGGCAGAGAATAGGCACGGCAGTGATTAGGCATGTCAGCGAATAGGCACGTTTGTGAATAGGTACGGCTAAGAATAGGCACATCTGAGAATAGGCACGGTGGTGAATAGTCATGGCAGTGAATAGGCATGGCAGAAAATAGGCATGGCAGTGAATAGGCATGGCTGTGAATAGGCACAGCTAAGAATAGGCACGGTTGTGAATAGGTACGGCAGTGAATAGGCATGGCTGAGAATAGGCACAGCTGAGAATAGGCACGGTGGTGAATAGGCACGGCAGTGATTAGGCACGGCAGAGAATAGGCACGGCAGTGATTAGGCATGTCAGCGAATAGGCACATTTATGAATAGGCACGGCTAAGAATAGGCACGGTTGTGAATAGGTACGGCACTGAATAGACACGGCTGAGAATAGGCACGTTTGTGAACAGGCACGTTTGTGAATAGGCACGACAGAGAATAGGCATGGCTGAGAATAGGCACGGATTAGAATAGGCACGGCAGTGAATAGGCATGGCAGAGAATCGGCACGGCAGTGAATAGGCACGGCAGTGAATAGGCACGGCAGTGAATAGGCATGTCTGTGAATAGGCACGGCAGTGAATAGGCACGGCAGCGAAAAGGCACGGCAGTGAATAGGCACGGCTGAGAATAGGCACGGTTGTGAATAGGTACGGCACTGAATAGACACGGCTGAGAATAGGCACGTTTGTGAACAGGCACGTTTGTGAATAGGCACGACAGAGAATAGGCATGGCTGAGAATAGGCACGGATTAGAATAGGCACGGCAGTGAATAGGCATGGCAGAGAATCGACACGGCAGTGAATAGGCACGGCAGTGAAGAGGCACGGCAGTGAATAGGCATGTCTGTGAATAGGCACGGCAGTGAATAGGCACGGCAGCGAAAAGGCACGGCAGTGAATAGGCACGGCTGAGAATAGGCATGGCAGTGAATAGGCACGGTGGTGAATAGGCACGGCTGAGAATAGGCATGGCAGTGAATAGGCACGGCTGAGAATAGGCACTGCGATGAATAGGTACGGCTGAGAATAGGCACGTTTGTGAATAGGCACGGTGGTGACTAGGCACAGTTGAGAATTGGCACGGCGGTGAATAGGCACGTTTGTGAATAGGCACGGTAGTGAATAGGCACGGCTAAGAATAGGCACAGCTGAGAATAGGCACGGCAGTGAATAGGCACGGCTGAGAATAGGCACTGCGATGAATAGGTACGGCTGAGAATAGGCACATTTGTGAATAGGCACGGCGGTGACTAGGCACAGTTGAGAATAGGCACGGCGGTGAATAGGCACGTTTGTGAATAGGCACGGCTAAGAATAGGCACAGCTGAGAATAGGCACGACAGTGAATAGGCACGGCAGTGATTAGGCACGGCTGAGAATAGGCACGTTTGTGAATAGGCACGGCTAAGAATAGGCACAGCTGAGAATAGGCATGGTGGTAAATAGGCACAGCAGCGATTAGGCACGGCAGAGAATAGGCACGTCAGTGATTAGGCATGTCAGCGAATAGGCACATTTGTGAATAGGTACGGCTAAGAATAGGCACAGCTGAGAATAGGCACGTTTTTGAATACGCACGGCAGTGAATAGGCACAGCTGAGAATAGGCATGGCTGAGAATAGACACGGCAGTGAATAGGCACGGCAATGAATAGGCACGTTTGTGAATAGGCACGGCGGTGAATAGGCACGGCTAAGAATAGGCATGGCAGAGAATAGGCACGGCAGTGATTAGGCACGTTTGTGAATAGGCACGGTGGTGAATAGGCACGGCTAAATATAGGCACAGCTGAGAATAGGCACGGCAGTGAATAGGCACGGCAGTGAATAGGCACGTTTGTGAATAGGCACGGCGGTGAATAGGCACGGCTAAGAATAGGCATGGCAGAGAATAGGCACGGCAGTGATTAGGCACGTTTATGAATAGGCACGGTGGTGAATAGGCACGGCTAAATATAGGCACAGCTGTGAATAGGCACGGCAGTGAATAGGCATGTCTGTGAATAGGCATGCCTGTGAATAGGCACAGCAGTGAATAGGCACGGCAGTGAATAGGCACGGCAGTGAATAGGCACGGCAGTGAATAGGCACGGCGGTGAATAGGCATGGCTGTGAATAGGCATGGCAGTGAATAGGCACGGCAGTGAATAGGCACGGCAGTGAATAGGCACGGCAGTGAATAGGCATGTCTGTGAATAGGCACAGCAGTGAATAGGCACGGCAGTGAATAGGCACGGCAGTGAATAGGCATGTCCGTGAATAGGCACGGCAGTGAATAGGCACGGCAGTGAATAGGCACGGCAGTGAATAGGCATGTCCGTGAATAGGCATGGCAGTGAATAGGCATGTCCGTGAATAGGCACGGCAGTGAATAGGCATGTCCGTGAATAGGCACGGCAGTGAATAGGCATGTCCGTGAATAGGCACGGCAGTGAATAGGCACGGCAGTGAATAGGCACGGCAGTGAATAGGCACGGCAGTGAATAGGCATGTCCGTGAATAGGCACAGCAGTGAATAGGCACGGCAGTGAATAGACACGGCAGTGAATAGGCATGTCCGTGAATAGGCACAGCAGTGAATATGCACGGCAGTGAATAGGCATGTCCGTGAATAGGCACAGCAGTGAATAGGCACGGCAGTGAATAGGCACGGCAGTGAATAGGCACGGCAGTGAATAGGCATGGCTGTGAATAGGCACGGCAGTGAATAGGCACGGCAGTGAATAGGCATGTCCGTGAATAGGCACGGCAGTGAATAGGCACGGCAGTGAATAGGCATGTCCGTGAATAGGCACGGCAGTGAATAGGCACGGCAGTGAATAGGCATGTCCGTGAATAGGCACGGCAGTGAATAGGCACGGCAGTGAATAGGCACGGCAGTGAATAGGCACGGCAGTGAATAGGCACGGCAGTGAATAGGCACGGCAGTGAATAGGCATGGCTGTGAATAGGTATGGCAGTGAATATTTTGCATCAGTATTTACTGTGGAAAAGGATATGGAAGATATAGACTGTAGGGAAATAGATGGTGACATCTTGCAAAATGTCCAGATTACAGAGGAAGAAGGCCTGGATGTCTTGAAACGGTAAAAGGTGGATATATCCCCAGGAACTACCCGAGAACTCTTTGGGAAGCTATAGAAGTGATTGTTGGGCCTCTTGCTGAGATATTTGTATCATCGATAGTCACAGGTGAGGTGCCGGAAGACTGGAGGTTGGCTAACGTGGTGCCAATGTTTAAGAAGGGCTGTAAAGACAACCCAGGGAACTATAGACCGGTGAGCCTGACCTCGGTGGTGGGTAAGCTGTTGGAGGGAATCCTGAGGGACAGGATGTACATGTATTTGGAAAGGCAAGGACTGATTCGAGATAGTCAACATGGCTTTGTGTGTGGGAAATCATGTCTCACAAACTTGATTGAATTTTTTTGAAGAAGTAACAAAGAAGATTGATGAGGGCAGAGCAGTAGGTGTGATCTATATGGACTTCAGTAAGGCGTTCGACAAGCTTCCCCATGGGAGACTGGTTAGCAAGGTTAGATCTCATGGAATACAGGGAGAACTAGCCATTTGGATACAGAACTGGCTCAAAGGTAGAAGACAGAGGGTGGTGGTGGAGGGTTGTTTTTCAGACTGGAGGCCTGTGACCAGTGGAGTCCCACAAGGATCGGTGCTGGGTCCTCTACTTTATGTCATTTACATAAATGATTTGGATGTGAGCATAAGAGGTACAGTTAGTAAGTTTGCAGATGACACCAAAATTGGAGGTGTAGTGGACAGCGAAGAGGGTTACCTCAGATTACAACAGGATTTGGACCAGATGGGCCAATGGGCTGAGAAGTGGCAGATGGGGTTTAATTCAGATAAATGCGAGGTGCTGCATTTTGGGAAAGCAAATCTTAGCAGGACTTATACACTTAATGGTAAGGTCCTAGGGAGTGTTGCTGAACAAAGAGACCTTGGAGTGCAGGTTCATAGCTCCTTGAAAGTGGAGTCGCAGGTAGATAGGATAGTGAAGAAGGTGTTTGGTATGCTTTCCTTTATTGGTCAGAGTATTGAATACAGGAGTTGGGAGGTCATGTTGCGGCTGTTCAGGGCATTGGTTAGGCCACTGTTGGAATATTGCGTGCAATTTTGGTCTCCTTCCTATCGGAAAGATGTTGTGAAACATGAAAGGGTTCAGAAAAGATTTACAAGGATGTTGCCAGGGTTGGAGGATCTGAGCTACAGGGAGAGGCTGAACAGGCTGGGGCTGTTTTCCCTGGAGCGTCGGAGGCTGAAGGGTGATGTTATAGAAGTTTAAAAAATTATGAGGGGCATGGATAGGATAAATAAACAAAGCCTTTTCCCTGGGGTGGGAGAGTCCAGAACTAGAGAGCATAGGTTTAGGGTAAGAGTGGAAAGATATAAAAGAGACCTAAGGGGCAACTTTTTCACGCAGTTGGTGGTACGTGTATGGAATGAGCTGCCAGAGGATGTGGTGGAGGCTGGTACAATTGCAACATTTAATAGGCATTTGGATGGGTATATGAATAGGAAGGGTTTGGAGGGATATGGGCCGGGCGCTGGCAGGTGGGACTAGATAGGGTTGGGATATCTGGTCGGCATGGGTGGGTTGGACTGAAGGGTCTGTCTCCATGCTGTACATCTCTATGACTCTATGAATGGGCACGGCTGTAAGTAGGGATGGCAGCGAAAAGGCAGTGAAAAGGCACGGCGGTGTATAGGCACGGCGGTAAGAAGGTACGGCAGTGGATAGGCACGGTTGTGAAGAGGCACGGCAATGAATAAGCACAGCAGTGAATATGCACAGCGGTGAATAGGCACAGCGGTGAATAGGCACAGCGGTGAATAGACGTGGCAGTGAATAGGCACAGCGGTGAGTAGACACGGCGGTAAAGAGGCACAGCGGTGAATAGGCATGGCAGTGAGTAGGCACGTTGGTGAATAGGCACGGAATTGAATAAGCACAGCAGTGAATAGGCACAGCGGTGAATAGACACAGCAGTGAATAGGCATGGCAATGAATAGGCACGGCAGTGAATAGGCACGGCAGTGAATAGGCACGGTGGTGAATGGGCACAGACAGAGTCGAATAGGCATGGCAGTGAATAGGCACGTCGGTGAATAGGCATGGCAGTGAATAGGCACGGGGTGAATAGGTACGGCTGTGAATAGGCACGGTTGTGAAGAGGCACGGCAATGAATAAGCACAGCAGTGAATAGACACGGCGGTGAATACACACGGCAATAAATAGGCATGGTAGAGAATAGGCACAGCGGTGAGTAGGCTCGGCCGTGAATAGGTACAGCTGTGAATAGGTACGGCAGTGAGTAGGCACGGCGGTGAATAGGCACGGCAGTGAATAGGCACGGTGTGAATAGGTACGGCAGTGAGTAGGCACGGTGTGAATAGGTACGGCAGTGAGTAGGCACGGTGTGAATAGGTACGGCAGTGAGTAGGCACGGTGTGAATAGGTACGGCAGTGAGTAGGCACGGTGGTGAATAGGCACAGCGGTGAATAGACGCGGCGGTGAATAGGCACAGCGGTGAATAGACGTGGCGGTGAATAGGCACAGCGGTGAATAGACGTGGCAGTAAAGAGGCACAGCAGTGAACAGGCATGGCAATGAATAGGCACGTTTGTGAATAGGCATGGAATTGAATAAGCACGGCAGTGAATAGGCACAGCGGTGAGTAGGTATGGAGTCGAATAGGCACGGCAGTGAATAGGCACAGCGGTGAGTAGGTACGGAGTCGAATAGGCACGGCAGTGAATAGGCACAGCGGTGAGTAGGTACGGAGTCGAATAGGCACGGCAGTGAATAGGCACAGCGGTGAGTAGGTACGGAGTCGAATAGGCACGGCAGTGAATAGGCACAGCGGTGAGTAGGTACGGAGTCGAATAGGCATGGCAGTGAATTGGCACGGGGTGAATAGGCACGGCAGTGAATAGGCACGGTGGTGAAAAGGCATGGCAGTGAATTGGCACGGGGTGAATAGGCACGGCAGTGAATAGGCACGGTGGTGAAAAGGCATGGCAATGAATAAGCACAGCGGTGAATACGCATGACAGTGAATAGGCACGGCGGCGAGTAGGCACGGCAGTGAATAGGCATGGAGTCGAATAGGCACGGCATCAAAAAGACACGGCAGTGAATAGGCACGGTTGTGAAGAGGCAATGCAATGAATAAGCACAGCGGTGAATACGCATTGCAGTGAATCGGCACGGCAGTGAATAGGCACGGCGGTGAATAGGCACGGCGGTGAATAGGCAGGCGGTGAATTGGCACTGCAGTGAATAGGCAGGCGGTGAATTGGCACTGCAGTGAATAGGCAGGCGGTGAATTGGCACTGCAGTGAATAGGCACGGCTGTGAATAGGCACGGCAGTGAATAGGCAATCAGCACCCCCACCATTTGCTTCAGTGTGCTCATTGTGATTTCAATATACTGAGACACCGACCTCTTAAACCTGTATCTTCTGATCTACTGGCGAGGCAGACACACTAAGGATTTTTTCAGTCACTCGCAAATTCCACACTCTGTTTTTCCCGACCCTGCTCAGCTCAGCAAACTGGGAATGTTCAACATGTCTTCACTTTGTTGGTCAAAAGTTACATTCTAGAAATAGCTGGGAATCAAAGGTTCTCAGCAAAGGGATATTCTTACTCATGAAGAGATAGTGCTGGAGACATTAATAGGAATAAAAGTTAAGCATTTCACTGGACTTGACAGTCTATGGTTCTGGGCTATAAAAGAGGTAGTTACAGAGATAGTGAAGCAATTTGTACTGACCTTTCAAAATTCCCTAAATTCGACAACCCATAGATTGGAAACCGGTAAATGTAACAACACATTTTTTTTAAAAAAAGCAAAAAGAGCTACTAAGTCTGAGATTCACAGTAAAATACTATTTTATTGAGGAAATGGTTTTATAATCCATCTGGATCAGGAGTTGGCTGGGAGCTTGGGCTGGTTTAAAATCAGGTCAAATGGTGGAAGTGCAAAGCGCCCACGTGGGCAAGGTCAGCCCTACCCAGCATGTTGGCTCAGTGGTTAGCACTGTTACCTCACAGTGTCAGGGATGTGTGTTTGGTTCCAGCCTTGGGTGACTGTCTCTGTGGAGTTTGCACATTCTCCCCGCGTCTGTGTGGGTTTCCTCCCACAATCCAAAGATGTGTAGGTTAGATGGATTGGCCATTGGAAATACAGGGATAGGGTAGCGGTTTGGTCTAAATGGGCTGCTCTTTGGACGGTTGGTGTGGACTTGATGAGCCATATGGCCTGCTTCCACACTGTGGGCATTCTATTCTATGGTTCTACCTTTGACTGACTCCTACCTCCACACCATCCAGTCCTAAGGAAGGGTCACTTGATCCAAAACGTGAACTCTGATTTCTCTCCATAGATGCTGCCAGGCTTGCTGAGGTTTTCCAGCAATTTCTATTTTGGTTCAGAGCCTGACTAGCTCCAGAAATTGCACTCCACTTACCCAATCTCTGGGCTGTCAGTCGTGCTGTTGCTGAAGTGACTACTGCTCCCATTAATGCTGCGAGAATTGCTGGCCCTCTGATTGGAGATTGATAGATTTTTATACACTGTGGGAAAAGTGTGGGAAGGCAGGTCTAAGATTCTGCTGAAAGACCTTGGAAACATTGACTTTGTTTCTCTCTCCCTCTTCACCTGACTCACTGAGTGTTTCCAGCACTTTTTTGTTTTTATTTCATTCGGTTTCTTGGCAGCACAGGATTTGAATATTGCTGCTCCAGGTTTTCATCTTCCACTCATCAGTACAAGTGCAAGAAACAATCCTAACAATTTATACAACAGGAGAAAAGGCTGCTGGTTGTTTGGCAAATTGATTCTGATTGACTGAGGTAGAGAGAACAATGAGGAATTACAAGGTCCCCAAACCCCACGTAATTCAAAATAGTGCCAAGCTTATACATATTCCCTTTGTTTTCTCCTGTCGTACAAATTGTTGTAATCTTTTGAGATTTAACAATTTTGCATTTGTCCTGATGCATATCCTTCTATTATTTAATTCTCAATTCTGCTGTTCTTAACATGTTATTTCTGCCAACACTCACAGTGCCAGGGACACGGGCTCAATTCCAGCCTCGGGCAACCGTCTGTGTGGAGTTTGCATATTCTCCCTGTGTCTGCGTGGGTTTCCTCTGAATGCTCCGGTTCCCTCCCACAGTCACAAAGATGTGCAGCTTAGGTGAATTGGCCGTGCTAAATTGCCCATAGAGTTAGGTGCATTAGTTAAGGGGAATGGGTCTGGGTGGGTTACCCTTCGGAGGGTCAGTGTGGCCTTGTTGGGCCGAAAGGCCTATTTCCACGCTGTAGGGAATGAAATTTTAAAAATGAAAACTGCCAACATATTTGCTGGTACTGATCTCTCTTATTGATATTCGTCAAGCTGCTGAGTCCGAGTGGGAAAGAATGTCCACATGGTGGATTTTGCAGAAGTCTTTCCAGTCTTGATTAGACTAGAATAGAATATGTGCAATTCTGGTCCCTCTCCTATTGGAAAGATGTTGCGAAACTTGAAAGGGTTCATAAAAGATTTACAAGGATGTTGCCAGGGTTGGAGGATTTGAGCTATAGGGAGAGGCTGAATAGGCTGGGGCTGTTGTCCCTGGAGCGTTGGAGGCTTATCGATGTTTATAAAATCATGAGGGGCATGGATAGGGTAAATAAACATGGTCTTTACCCTGGGGTGGGGAGTCCAGAATTAGACGGCATGGGATTAGGGTGGGAGGGGAAAAATTAAAAAGGGATCTAAGGGGCAATGTCTTCACGCAGAGGGTGGTGAGTGTATGGAATGACCTGCCAGAGGAAATGGTGGAGGTTGGTGCAACTACAACATTTAAAAGTCATTTGGATAGGCACATAAATAGGAAGGGTTTAGAGGGATATGGGCCAAGTGCTGGCAAATGGGACTAGATTAGATTAGATTATGCTATCTAGTCAGCATGGATGAGTTGGACTGAAAGGTCTGTTTCCATGCTGTACATCTCTCTGACTTTATGACTCTAACAATCACCACAGCCCTAGTTGGGACAGACTACACAATTCTACTGAACCCAGGGAGATCAGCACTCTTAGCTTCTTCTAGGAACAGTACTCATATGCTGACTTAACGTAACAAGTGCTGGAGATCACAATGAGTCAGGCAGCATCCATGGAGAGAGAGCAAGATAAGTTTTGAGGCATTTGTTTGCGCTCTCTCTCTCTCTCTCCATGGATGCTTTCTGACTCACCGTGATCTCCAGCATTTGTTGTTTTTAGTACAGATTCCAGCATCTGCAGTAATTTGCTGATATTTACATTCTAATGGAGCTCATCTTGTGATGTCAGTTAAATTTTTCAGATACTAACTGCCATACACACCAGCTATTTCCTGAAAGTGTTTTAACCTATCTTTTAACGACAGAGCTTTTTGTTCAAGGAAGCATTAGTGTGTCATTCTGCAGTATTGAAGTAGATTTGGCAGTCATTTGCGTGGAATGACTCTTATTCCTTTCTGCCAGCTTCAGTTCTTCAGTTTGCAAGTGTTATTTCAGCATGTGTCAGACTCAATTTTCCGGACATTATGTGCAACTGTCATTGATACTCTAAGGGTAGTTTGCACCATTGAGATCAATGTAGTCCACACTGAAAGATCAAGTAATTGACAATGGAGTAATCCAAAAAATGTTGAGATAGCCAGGGTGACTCATGTTCTTAAACAAATCAGCTTTAATTTAATTTTACAGTAATACTGGTGCGTTGTAATGACATAAGTACACTCAACCTCCTTGTTTTGTTTTTTAATGTGATGGGATTGAATGTTACTGGCTAAACTGTTCAATCTACAGATAGGCCTTTTATCAAACGTATATAATTTGAGTAATGTGAAGACAAGCAAGGAATAGGAGTTATAAATCAACTTTACCCGCAATTCTAATTCAGTGAAAGAAATTTATCTTGATGATGCAACTATTCGTCAGTAATGCTGTTTACCTTATGAATAATGATACACTCAGGAGAGGAGGGGTCAAACAGCAGCCATCGACTTGTTTAACTTCAACAGGTTTCTTTTTGGAAAAGGATACACTTGCCAATTTGGTGAGTACTTAACTGCTTACAAAGTTAAAAATCACACAACACCAGGTTATAGTCCAACAGGTTTAATTGGAAGCACACTAGCTTTCGGAGTGTCACTCCGAAAGCTAGTGTGCTTTCAATTAAACCCGTTGGACTATAACCTGGTGTTGTATGAGTTGTAACTTTGTACACCCCAGTCCAACACCGGCATCTCCAGATCATAACTGCTTACAAGCTGTGATCTTAAAAGAACCAATTGGGCGGGTTTTCTTCAGTTGAACAATGAAGTAGGTTAGCTTTATTCCACAAAACAATCCAAGTAAAATACCTATGCCCATTCTTGCGTGCTCACTTGAAATACACATGCTCACAAATACAAATTAGAGTGGGGAAGGATAAATGGTCTAAATTAGAATCTCTAAAAATGTAAAAGGGTATACACACTGCAGATTGGGAACTTGACTCCCTTCAGACTGAATGTGGTGTTCTTGTGACTCTCCTGTGATGACAGTGGGCATCTGCTGAGAGGCGAACTTGCCTCCCTGTCTTATCTGAGAACTCCGATTCAGCTCTGCCAGAGGCAGTGCTTGCACACACCCTTTGTAAGGTCAGCAGCATTCAAGAGGACAGGGCTTGGATCAGAGACTCTGCGCTTCTACATTCCTGGCCTTTCAATCAGAAGGGGCAGCTGCAACCTTTGGGGATGCCACAGCCATTGGGCTATAAGATAGTGGAAAAGGAAACCAATCTTCGTCCAGGATCATTTCCTCCTGGATCTCAACAGAGAAATAGAAATTTCAAAAAGATTTGTAAAAATGCCCCTCTTATAAAAAAGTTATGTTCAAAGGGTTGGGGGGGGGGCGCGGTCAAAGGAGTATAGCTCCAGGATATTTTAAGCAAAGGGACACAGCATCCCCTTCTTTCAGGTCAATCTTTGGCTGCACTTGACAGCCTCTTTAATGGGTGGATACTCTGGATGTGCCATAATGGTCTGATTGTATTCCAAAACGAGGAACCTCTTCATGACCCAGAAACTTTGGCAGATGTTGCCAGCAGTACTTTCACATTTTCACCAGGTGTCCCCTCCTATAGATGTGCAGTGCCACAGGTCTGCTCTTTGCATTTGAAGACTTTTATCAATGAACAACATTTTCAGATGGACACGGGGATTGCAAGAGGCTATTTCAAAGAGGAGAATGGGAGCTTTCTCTGATATTCTAGTCAACATTTATCCCTCAGCTAATACCACTAAAACAAGTTATCTAGTTAAGGGTGCTTACTATGCACTACCATAGTGATTGCGTTTAGAGTTTTCTGTGTCCTAAGCTATGAATGCAGCCATATTATCAAACATACATTTTTTTTGCCTTTTCTTACCTCATGTTATTTCCTGCTGGTTCATATTGACATTTAATCCACAGGAAGTTGTCCTCCTGGTGTATCGTACCATAACATATAATCTTTACGTCAAGATGAGTGACGTAAGGATATTTGCTTGTGGTGGTGGCACTCCATTTTGAAGCAATGTGGTTGGTTCTTAACCACCCTCTGGGCAAGGAGGGATGGACAATGAATGCTGGCCTAGCCAGTGACACCCTCATCCTGTAAATGAATAATAATAAAAACAGGCATCATTCATTGTTTTTCCTTCTCATGTGGTCACTCCATATTAACCTGAGCCCTGTGTTGAACATCTACCCAATATTTAGAGACTAATTTCAGATCTTTCATCTTTGATTCAAAGGCTGCCTCTAAACTAAAGTTGCACATCCCTTCTGAAGGAGTAAGGATCTTCTATGAAATGCCGACTATGGAAAAGATGTTCCTTAGTTTTTGCGCCCTAAACTTTTGGTTAAAGTTAGGAAAGTATGGTATAGTCATTGTTTCACCTGTGAGTGAGGGTGACACCATAGGGTAAACTAATACAAAATAATTACTCAGCAAGGCTTGGCAGGAGAACTGGGTTCACACATGTAGTTGAAAAATCAAGGAACACTAGCTGACCCAGTATGAATGAATTTATCTGCTGATGTTCATGGAGCTCTCTTATATTGTTGGGCTCAATGGCTTCTCACAGCTGATTCTTCAGATACTCAGTTTAGTGAAAGGACTGTTGAAACAGAATGAACAAAAATATTGCACACGTTCATATTTTTTCAGTGATTGAAGGTAATTTTGGCATTGCATGATGGTGTGAAATGAGCCATATTAGCTTTGCCATCTGTTATACTTCCCTCCTGATTTTCACTTCTGTTGGCTTCCTGGGAATGAAAATCAGGAGTAATATATAACCACCAGCTGAATGTATATTGCATGCATGACTCTATCATCCAAAGTCAAGAAAGAGACTCCATTTTCAAAGATTTTTCCTTTCTTCCTTTAAGCCATTCTGCATGTTTTAATTCATTATCTTTTACTCCAGTAGGAGTCAGTCAGATGAGACACTTGAGGTCCAGTAATGCTGATGAAGTTTATGGAGTACAATGTTAATTCTTCATGCTGCTGCCATCCACCTCTCCAATCACCCTCTTTTCAATTTCAATATTCAGTTGCTTGATGGGGACCAGACATCGATGCCATTTGCACCACTGCTGAAGTTTCAGAGGGAGATCAGGCTGCAATGTTGACATCTGTTCCAGCCAAAGGAACATGACAAAACTACTGACTGATTCTCAGTGACAGTGTCTGACTCTGATTGCAGTGTGGAATTTTACATTCCCATGCTATATTGTTTTTCACTTCAGCTTTTTTTAACCATACTACATGTCGGCACACTTATCATTGAGAAAAACTGACAGAACTGGCAAGATTTCAGACGGCTGGTATCATCCAGACATGCCCACCGCTGCCCCATGGGGTTTGATATTCCTAAAGTTAAACAAACAAACCTTGCTGGAAACTGCTACCATTTCAGTTAATAAAGCTCCCCTGCCGCCCATGTACAGATGTTTTCAGCCCAGTGTCTTTGAGCAATCTTTTTTAAGAAAGAGGACTATGAAGAGAACAGCTTTTGTTTATAATCATTTGCTGTCTTTTTTTCTATTTATAGATGATCTCCAATACCTCAACATTTGATATATTATGGTTGGATGGCTTGCTCATTACCAACGCTGCCTCTCTCAGTTCTCAGGAGATTTTGGCACCCAATGACAAGCTGAGACAACTGTGCTCCCTCTTCAGAGCTATCATCCTTAACCTTACCATGTACACACACACCAACATTTAAACAAAAAAAAAACACTTCAAGAAATGTTTCTGTGATATTGCTCACACAACACTGATGTTGGGGAAATTGTAAGCGCCTAGTGACTCCACAGTTACTGGAAGAAGAGGATATCATCCAGAAATGTTACAGTTGAGACAGCCTTAGCAACTTTGCTTCAGGCTGTAGTTCGTCAATGGATAGGAAGGAACTTACAGAACAGGAGCAAAAAAAAACATAGAAACACGTCAGGTAGGAGCTAGAGAGAAAGGAAAACATAAGGTTAATGTTTAAGGTCAATGCCCCTTATAGCTGATTTTAGCAAAAAAGGCTGCCTTTGCTGCCGAAGGCTATATTTATATCTTTGTGTGTCAAGGGAAATCATACAGAAGTGACATCTCAAAACCTGAGAGACAGCAGCATCACCTTGCTCACTTTACCATGCAGCTACTGAAGTTAGACAGAAGCTAATCTGCTCTTTTCCCCGTAACTACAGTGGACACCTTCCACTGGACACCTGACAGAAGTTGGCAGCTTAGGTTAGGGTATACCATTGTGTCACAATTAAAAGGCTAGATATCCCTGAATGGTTGGGACGTGGACAACGTAGTCTGAAATACAAGCAGAAATTCATTAAGAGGAGGCAATATATAATTTAAAGTGTTAATAATATGTCACCCACAGTTATTAGTTATAAAGTTTCCATCGAGGTTCGTATTTTACCAAATTTAGCTACAGAGCTTTCATTGCTGCAACGGTCTGAGCTGAGAATATGAATAAAAATGAACAGCTTACATCAGCTTTAATTTTCTAATGCAGTGACCCATTCTGCAAGATATAATAGCTGGTCCCATTGAGACAATTAAAATAAATCACTATAGTGCAGCATATACTATTACACCCTTTCATGTGTCACCAGCAACTCAAATGTTACAGATAACAAATTCAAAAGAGTGTTTCAGAAGATCTCCCACATGCAAAATTCTCAAAAGCAATTTCCCCAGAGGAAAGGAAATTATTGTTTTTTTTGAGATACAGAGGAAATTGTCTGAGGTGGGATTCCGAGAATTCAGCAAACAAAATGGCGGCATTTGACAGAATGTACCATTATGATTGGTCTTGTATGCCATTTGAAACTAATTAAAACTGTGGAATGCATGCCACAGACTGCTCCCAATTAGTGGCTGTGAAGATATAAATTCAGAGTAGCTGTATCAAATAGCAGATCCCTTTGACTGTTCACAATAGGCTATATATTGACCAAATCTAACCAGCCAGTCTGACAAAATTTGCAACACCATGTCTAACATAAGATTGATTCTGTAATGCAGTGGTCATGAAATGTGGCTCATTTATGATTGCTAGAAGCCCCCACATAGATTGATACACAGGTACGTGAGATCTATAGGGAGAAAGTACAGACATTGCATTCTTTTGAATTGAATGAAAGCTTGGGGGAATAATGGTTCCTAGATATATTTTATATAGTAATAACTCAATGAATCAGAGTTAATTTGCCATCTAATTTGTACTTTTTGTTATGCAAGATATATTGAAATTTGGCATTTTTACATCTGTCCTGACCAGTGCAGGACAAAAAGCTTTGACAACTGTTTTACATCTTTTTGACATCTTCTCCTTCTTAGGCAGTCCCTCAGGGCTGAGGGTGACTTTCTTCCACTCCAGCTATGATTCCTGAGGTGGCTCCACAGTCTAATGCTGGATCCATGCATGCTGCTACAAATGGAGAAGGTGGTGTATGAATGGCTGGGCTGCTCAGGGTTTTGCATGCTCTTTACTCTTTTTGTATATGACCTACACCTGAACCTTTTGGAGATGCTGTAAATATGATTAGAATTCCTAAAGTATGGAAATAGGCCATTTGGCCTAACAAATCCGCACCGACCCTCCAAAGAGCAACCCACCCTAGCCTTATTTACCCCGGATTAATGCACCTAACACTATGGGCAATTTAGCATGGCCAGTTCACCTGACCTTCATAATCTTTGGATCATGGGAGGAAACCGGAGTATCCAGAGGAAACCCACTCAGAGACGGGGAGAAAGTGCAAACTCCACACAGATAGTCACTCAAGGTGGGAATCAAACCCAGGTCCCTGGCGCTGTGAGGCAGCAGCGCTAACCACTGAGCCACCGTGTCACCTTATTTGACACTTTTGTAGATGCTTTTACTCCAGCATGGGTGGTCTTGAGGAAGAAAATCCCATGACTTAGTAAGAATATTACAGTTTTCTAGGGAGGCTTTGAGGACATTCATGAAGCATTTTTGCGGCCTTCCTGACATGATTAAGAAATATGGAGTAGAGAGCTTATTTCAGAAGGGAGGTTTCCTCCTTGAAATAATCCTGATGTGGAGGAGCCGGTGTTGGACTGGGGTGGACAAAGTTAAAAATCACACAACCCCAGATTATAGTCCAACAGGTTTATTTGGAAGCACTAGCTTTCGGAGTACTGCTCCTTCATCGGCTAACTACCACCCGCACCAACCAGCCCCACTGCCCTATGGCCTAACACTTCAACTCCCTCTCCCACACCGCCAAGGACATGCAAGCCCTGGGCCTCCTCCATTGTCACAACCTAACCACCTGACGCCAGAAGGAAGAACGCATCACCTTCTGCCTTGGGACTCTCCAACCACATGGCATCAATGTGGATTTCATTAGTTTTCATTAGTTTCCTCATTTCCCCTCACCCCAACCTTATCCCAGTTCCAACCTTCCAACTCGGCACAGCTATCATGACCTGTCCTACCTGTCCATCTTCCTTCCCACCTATCCGCTCCACCCCCCTCTCCGACCTATCACCATCACCTCCACCTCCATCTACCTATTGCACACTCAGCTACCTTCGCCCCAGACCCACCCCTTCCCCTCCCATTTATCTCTCCACCTCTCACCTCACAAGTCTCATTTAGGATGAAGGGCTCTTGTCCAAACCATCAATCCTCCTGTTCCTCAGATGCTGCCTGACCTGCTGTGCTTTTCCAGCACCACACTTTCAATAATGGAAAGGATGATCAATGCTTGGTTAAAGTGGGAATGAAATGGTGAGTGGTGCTGTAAGGCATGGGGACGATGAGGCAGCAAGGGGGTGAGCAAGGTGCAAGCAAGTGTTGAATGCTCAGAAAATGCTGATACCAGTGATACCACACATGTTCCTATGGGCAGAGTAAGTGCTGACTTCCTGTTGTAGGGTCACAATAATAAGGCTGGTGGGCACTGACTTCCTGTTCCAGTGTGGTGGCTGGAGATGGAATAAACATAAAATGGGGACTTACCATGATTTCCTTTTCGTTTTTATGATTTAGATTCTCAGTAGTCATTGAGCATTGCTGAAACCTAGCATACATCAAGATATTCCTTTGCTATTCTCATAATTCCCAAAATTTGCATTTTATTCAAATAATTAATTTATTAGTCAACATAGGGCAGTCAATCCCTGATGGTAATTAATGTGAAAGAAGTATAACTACAGAAAACATTCCTGTTGGCAGTAAATGGGCAATAAAGCATGAGCAAGATAGGGCCCAAAGTTATCTTAAAATTGATTCTACTGCTGGAAACTGCAATGTGTCATTAGCATTCCAGCATTCATTTCAGTTAAACAGGCCCCCATAAAGTTATATTTGAACATATTAGTAGAATATGCTAACTATAAAAACAAATATTGCTGACAGTTATTATTGCTCATCCTGCATATTTTCTTAACCAGGAGATGTATATTGAGATGCATAGTCATTAAAGGCAAACTAATCATTTTCTTTCCTCTATCCTCCCCTGTCAATTTTTCTCACTGAATCTAATCTCCTCCCTTTATGTTCATTACAGCTTGGCCCTGTCCGCTTTGCACTCATTGTCATCTCCTCTGTCTGTCGTTGTCACCTCCCTGTCTCTTTTATCTATTTTAGCACTTCATTATACATCCCATTTCACACATTTTATTGCACCATTTGCATAACAGCATTTCTACCTCCTTCCCCAGTTCCCTTCCATTTTGTGCTCAGTCTGTTCTTTTGTGTAGAAGTTCCACCTGAAGGCAATTTCCTGACTGGAGCATCATTTCAAACCTATTTTCAAAGATTGTAACCTACTACTGCCATTAGCCACTGTTTCCACTGACGGGCCTGAAGGAGTTCCCATCCCCTTCCCCATCTACCCATCCCCCACTCGCCTTAAGCATGCTGCGGTTCTGTTTTAATAATATAGTGGATGCCCTTCAGCACATGATACATTAAACAGTGTATGTGATTTCTCCATATGATGCATGTTTACACACATGACAAATCCACAACAGTCCCACATGTTAATTTCTTAATTCTCATACAGCAGTTTAATAATTGCTTTGGAAATTTAAACAGCTGTAAAACATTTTTGTACAGTTCTGTGATTTTTGAAGGGAGGAAACAAAAACATTATGTTTATGTGAAGTAAGAATGATAACTCTGGAAACAGGGGTCTTTGAGTCTCTAGTCAGAATGCACTTGAGCAAAGTAATTGCAGGTTGCCAGTACATGAATATCAATCCCCTGCATTCTAAACAAAGTAAGTGCCAAATGTATGAGCGTTTAAATATCCAGGAGCCTTTCATCTTATCACCTCAGGCTGGAACATGAACCCAGGTCCAAAAGTTTAAAGTTCAATATCCATCTCAAAGAATCACATGGAACCATGAAGGTTTGCTTATAAAAAAAACACCCTAATTATGAGAAAGTCAGTTTAGAAATAAAAGCCTTACAATAAGAATACTACTGTTCACAGATTATTAGTGCAACAACAGTTAAAATGGAGAATAAAAAAGTCAGGTTATCTATATATATGAGATATGAATAATATATAAAACAATTGCAGGGGGATGAAAAATGAGACACGTTGAACGTACATGAAAAAAATTGATGGGAAAACCCAAGGAATAAAGCAGGGTAAGGCGTGAAGCAGCTCAAACTCATTCGAATGTTGGGGTGGGGGTTGGGGAGGTGGGTCAGCATTTCCGAAATTGTCTATTTCCATCTATGATGTGGAGGAGCCGATGTTGGACGGAGTCGACAAAACTAAAACTCACACAACACCAGGTTATAGTCCAACATGATTATTTGGAAGCAGAACACTGCTCCTTCATCAGGTAGCTGTGGTGCAGTATCATAAGACACATAATTTACAGGGAAAGATTATAGTGCCATGCAACTGAAATACTATATTGAACAAACCTAGATTGCTGTTATGTCTTTCAACTTTTAGAATGGGTTACAGGTTTTGGTTCATTAATATGCAAATCCCCGAACTTCTTTTAAGTCACACTCTTGAGATTACTTAAGTTTTTATACTAAAAAAGGTGACATCTCAGCTCAGATAATGCATTACAGGTGTGAGGTTAGAGTTTGTACGTATTGCAATCTTGAGTCAGACTGGTTCTATTTCCAAAGTAGGAATTTATAAAATATTACATGGATTGACTGCCTGCATTGACTGCCTGCAGATCGTGTGCTTTTTGAGCAAAATAGAGTGTATCTGCAAATATAATTCTACAAATGTAAAGTCACCATAGACTTATGTGTGTGCGTGTGTGTGCATGAGAGAGAGAGTGTGAGCATGTGCATATGAGTGTGTGCGTGTGAGCATGAGTGCGCATGAGAGAGTGTGTGTTTGCATGTGTGCATGTTTGGTAAAGTGTGTGGGTGTGAATGTGATGGAGTATAAGCCTGTGAGGGGATGTGTGCATGGGTGTGAGTGTGCGGGGTGTATATATGTGAATGAGAGAGAGCATGTATATGACCCCACTACACTACACACACTCTCACACACAATCACACACTTTTAAATACTCACACACTCACAAAGATCCTCTGTCATATACATGCTCTCTCTCATTCACATATATACACCCCGCACACTCACACCCATGGTAAGTCTAATGGTGGGATGAAACTTGTTGATGTCACTGTATAGTTGTTTCAGTGACTCCTCGCCATAGGTCCAGAGGAAGAAAATGTCAATGCATCTGGTGTATAGTGTTTATTGGAGGTCCTGTGCAGAAAAAAAGTCTTTTACAAACTTGCGCATGAAAATGTTGGCATATTGCGGTGCAAATTTGGTCCCCATGGCTGTTCCGTGTGTCTGGATGAAGAACTAGTTGTCAAAAGTGAAAATGTTGTCATCAAGGATAAAGTGGATGAGTTATAGGACGGTGCTTAGAGATTGGCAATTGTTGGTGTTGAGTACTGAGACTGTTGCTATGATGCCGTCATTGTGGGAGAAGCTGGTATAGAGTGCTGAAATGTCCATTGTGACTAGGAATGTTCACGGTTCAACTGGTCTTTGGGTGCTACGTTTCTGTAAGAAATCTGGAGTGTCACGACAGAAGCTAGGGGTCCTCTGAAAAATGGGTTTCAAGATGCCCTTGACATAACCAGAGATGTTCTCACACAGGATCCCATTGCCTGGTACGATGGGACTTGGAGGTGTGTTGGCTTTGTGTATCTTTGGAAGGTTGTCGAAGTCCCCTATGTGAGAAGTATGTGGGATGAGAGTGCGTAGGGAATCCTGAGGGCTTGGATCAATGTGTTTAGTTCACGGGTGTGCTCTTTGGTCGGATTGGCTGGTAGTTGCCTGTAGTGTTCCTGGTTGTTCAGTTGTTGGTACACTTCCTTGCAGTAATCTGTTCTATTCTGAATGACGATGACTCCTCCATTATCTGCTGGTTTGATGACGATGTTGTGATTGGTTTTGAAAGCATGAATGGCATTGCATTGTCTTTGGGTGGTGTTTTGCTCTTCACACATTTCCTGACAGTTTGAGCATGCAAGTCAAGCCCAGGGCAGCAGCCCTCGGAGGGGTCCAAATCAACTTCCTCGTTGGTCGCTCCTCAACAGATCTCTCTGATAACTGTTCTGATTCATCGGTTGGCTCATTGGGATTGTGCTGACATCTTGGAAGAATAGTGGGCGGCACGGTGGCACAGTGGTTAGCACTGCTGCCTCGCAGCGCCAGAGACCCGGGTTCAATTCCCGACTCAGGCGACTGACTGTGTGGAGTTTGCACGTTCTCCCCGTGTCTGCGTGGGTTTCCTCTGGGTGCTCCGGTTTCCTCCCACAGTCCAAAGATGTGCAGGTTAGGTGAATTGGCCATACTAAAATTGCCCGTAGTGTTAGGTAAGGGGTAAATGTAGGGGTATGGGTGGGTTTCGCTTCGGCGGGTCGGTGTGGACTTGTTGGGCCGAAGGGCCTGTTTCCACACTGTAATCTAATCTAATCTAATCTAATCTAATTCCTTGAGTCTCATTTATCTGATGAATTCCTCGTGTCTGTCACAAGACCAATGGAGTCCATTTTCATGGTGGGGCAGAAATTGAGCCCTCGGCTGAGAACTTCAATTGCTTCCAGTTGAAGGGTGTGGTCCAATAAGTCCAGGATTGATTTTGCCTTGGTGATAACATTGTCAACTGTGGTGCCGGTGTGTGCGTGTGTGTTTTTGTGTGGTGGGGGTGTCCTTGATTACTGCCCAAGGCATGGTACATTGGCAAGACTACAGCAGACGCTACGACAACAGATGAATGGACACCATGCAACAATTATCAGGCGGGGTGTTCCCTCTCAGTTAGGGACATTCGACCTCAGACATTCGGGTGACCATCCTCCAAGGCAGACTTCAGGGTATGCAACAATACAGAGGAGCCCAGCAGAAGCTGATTGCCAAGTTCATTACCCATGAGGATAGTCACAATCGGGACCTGGGGTTCATGTCATGCTACAGGTGACCCTGCTACACTATACACTCTCTCACACACACATGCAAGCACACACACTAACATACTCTGACATACATCCTCACGCAGACCCTCTCTCATACACATGGTCTCACTCATATACACATGCTTACAACCCCCATACTCACACCCACACTCACACCCTCTCACAGGCTGAAACTCCATCACATTTTACCAAGCATGCACAAATGCAAACACACTCTCTCACGTGCCCTCACACTCACACACAAATATTCACATGCACACAGTCACACTCTCTTTCTCTCATATTCACATGTACACGCATATAAATCAATGGGGTGAGTTTGCATTTGCAGAATTTATATTTGCAGATACATTCTATTTTGCTCAAAAAGTGCACAATCTCCAGGCAGTCAATGCAGACAGTCAATCCATGTAATATTTTATAAATTCCTCCTTTGGAAATAGAACCAGTCTGACTCAAGACTGAGATACAGATAGACTTTAACCTCACATCTTTAATGCAACGTCTGAGCTGAGATATCACCTTTTTTTTGGAATATCTTAAGTCATCTTGAGAGTGTGACTTAAAAGAGGTTCTGGGATTTACATATTAATGAACCAAAACCTGCAACCTATTCTAAAAGGTGAAAGACTTACCAGCAATCTAGATTTGTTTAATATATCATTTCAGTTGCATAACACTGTAATCTTTTCCTATAAATTCTATGTCTTATGATCATTCATCACAGCTACCAAATGAAGGAACAATGCTGTGAAAGCTGAGACTTCCAAATAAAAGGTAGGGAGGAGGGAGGCTAAGATAAAAGGTAGGGAGGAGGGAGGCTACCTCCCTGCCTTTTATCTTAGCCTGCTGGACACACTTTCCTCATTCCTGAAGAAGGGCTCATGCCCGAAACGTCGATTCTCCTGCTCCTTGGATGCTGCCTGACCTGCTGCGCTTTTCCAGCAACACATTTTTAGCTCTTTCATTTATATAGCTCATCATGAATGCAACTGTAGGGTAACCCATTATATCTTCATTGCTTATTCAGATAGGTATAACAGACCCACTTATATCAGCATGCTCAATTATAAATAGCTAGGATGCTTTACACAAGTGTCTGTCATCAATATAAATTTATTTTCTAATTTTTGGTGCATTTCTTTCACATCAAGGTCAGTGCTAAGGGCTGAAATATTCCCTCTAATTAGAGTGTCACCAGCACTTGTGACTTTGTTAGCAGTTTGTTGATTTGAAGCTATTGTGCAAATGTATGCAATTCACAGGAATAATAGAAGGCGAGAAAACATTGGAAATTGGCACTAAACTACTTTGTCTCTCTCCTCTTTTAAGACTCTGCTTAAAACATATCTGTTAGACCAAGCATTGGGTCACCTGTTCTAATGTCTCCTTCATTGGTTTGATTTGGGAGTGTGATGCTAAAAAGCACAGCACGTCAGGCAGCATTCGAGGATCAGGAGAGTCGGCATTTCGGGCAAAACGTCAACTGTCCTGCTCCTCGGATGCTGCCTGACCTGCTGTGATTTTCCAGCACCACACTTTCAACTCTAATCTCCAGCATCTAAGGTCCTCACTTTTGCCTTCTTTGGTTTAATGTTAATTCTTGTCTGGCCGCATCCCCAACAGGTGCCTTGGGATGATTTAATTGAATCATGGAATCCCTACAGTGTGGCAACAGACCCGTTGGCCAAGCACTCCACACTGACCCTCCGAACAGTGTCCCACCCACACCCATGCCCCTCTTATTCTGCATTTACCCTGGACTAATGCACCCAATCTACACATCCCTGAACACTGTGAGCAATTTAGCATGGCCAATTCACCTGATCTGCACATCTTTGGATTGTGGGAGGAAACCGGAGTACCCGGAGGAAACTCACGCACACAAGGAGAATGTGCAAACTCCACACAGACAGTTGCCTGAAGTTGGAATCGAACCCTGTCCCTGGTGCTGTGAGGTGACAGTGCTAACCATTGATCTGCCATGCCAGAACTTAGTACGTGAGAGACGGAGTATAAATGGAGTTTTTGTAAAAATCACTATTAAACTCTCTCTGAACTCTGACTGGGTAAATCTGCTCCACTGCTTTAATAATATTTCAAAACCAAACTTAAAAAAAAAACACTCTCTGATACAACGCAAGTGTAATGCTTCCATTCATAATCCAGTCACTTTTGGGTCTAAATAAATTTCAGTTTAGAATCAACCCATTCTGTCACGTGGAATGACTTCCAAAAGAAGTTGAAAGGTTTTGCCCATGTCATTTTGGAGCGTGCACCATTAATTCGATGCATTGTGCAGAAGGCTGAAGCTTGGTAAAAATCAATAGCCCGAGAGTTGCTGATGGATCTTCTAGATGTCAGTGCTTCTGATTGCAGCATGCACATGGTATTGTCAGACCTTTATTTCAGGAAGCTGTGCTTCGGTTGACACCAACGTAAAATGGTTGACTCATCCTTCAACTCCTCAAAAGAAATGAGATTTTCATTCCAACCATCTGGACTGGGTTTTGACCCAGGCCCAAGAGGTCACAGGAGATCATGCAAATGTACATCAGCTTCAGAATTACAATGGACAACTGTTAGAAGGTGCGTTTAATCTCAGTTGCAATAGTCTCTACAACCAAACGACCAGCTTACATTCATCATTTCAGTTTACAGGAGAATATATAAGTTAGGAAGAGTAGGCCATTCAGCCCCTTAACCTGCCCGAAGAATGACCAATTGATGAAGTACTGGAGAGCAGACCATGAAAATGGAACCATTCCCCTCAGTCACTCTGTTTCTATCTTTAAGCAATTCAAAAACACTGGGTTGTCTGTAGAGCATTTTAGGACATCCTGAGGTCGTGAAAGGTACTATGTACATTGAAATCTGTTGTCTGTTTTTCTTTCCTTCCTTCCTGTGGGAACAGCCGGTTAACACATGTTCAACTTTGCAGCAAGAGTCACTTGGCAGCGAGCACAAGTGGAAATCCCGATGATTTTCCTTCCTTAATCTGAGGAAGGGTATGCTAATTATAACTGCCTACTGCTGATTCAGCTGAGATTAACCAAATCAGCAAACATCAGGAATTTGGGAGCAAACATCTGGAATTGGGGATCAAACCAACTTTCTTTGCTTCACTCTGATCTTCTACAGACTTGCTTCTCACAGACGAACTGAATGTCACTCTAAAATTACACCCCTGGCTTGAGGAACTGTCATTTTGTCCAATAACAGCCACAATGTGCACCCCTGTTATGTAAATGCACTTGACCCCAAGACATTGCAGAAGGTCAGTGTAGGTCAAGATGGCAAGTGGAAGCTCTGCCCATCTGTGGAATCTCTACAGGGATCATGTCAGTCACACAGCCATTTCAATGTACTTCAGTTGTCGAAAGTGAATCACTAGCACCTTTTCCAGCTGAAAAGATCTAAATTTCTTGCAGTTTTATGCATAAATATTATTTCTAAAATAATGTATTGAAACAAAAAGTCCTTAAAGAACGTGACATATGTAACTGGACCTTATGAATATAACCTGGAAAGAACTAAATGGTGACTTGGCAAGTTGAATTGAGACGGCTTGGAAACAAACTTCCCTTAGCACTAAAATCAGAAGTAAAAATTAATCCAGTCTGATATACATGCACTTCTGTATGTGTCAGATACACATGAGGGTATATGCTTGTGTCTGCATTTATGTGAATGTATTTGCATTAATCCACATGTACACACAAAGATACCCTTGCATATAGGCATGGATGGAATTTTAAGTTGTTTTTTAAGTAAGGCTCTTTATGCTGCTTTGCATTTCTGATCAGTTTCAACATGTATAATGAACCTATTTATCTGAATTTTGAGAGGTTTCTTTTGAAAACCATATGCACATTTCTGGTATCAAATATGGGTTTAATTTATCCCTAACATAAAACCTTATTTTTACAGTCTTATTTTTGGTGTTTTCTTAAATCAGTCTCCTATTTGAAGTAAAATATATGTGTCTAGTTAAGTGCCTTGTAAGTTAAATCTGTAAAACAATAAATGGAACCTTTTAACTTTTCTTGTCCTTTGGTCTACACCCAGAAACAGCCAACGATACAAACCTGGGGCCCCAAATAGCTAAACTGAAGGTCACATTTTTCTTGCACATTAGCTGGGTTAGCCATGAATCAATGATAGCATCTAGTCTCTGAGTAAGAAGATTGTTGGTTTAAGTACCTGTCCACAGACTTGAACAGGAAGCATAAGCTTATGCTCCAGTGCAGCGCTGGGGACATTTGCACTATTGGTAGTGTTGTTTCTCAGGTAAGACATTAAATCAAGAAGTGTAAACAGAAAGGTCTGAGGCAACACAGCAGGTCTTCCAGTATCTGTGGAGAGAAACAATATTAACATTGAGTTCATAAGACCATAAGACATAGGAGCGGAAGTAAGGCCATTCGGCCCATCGAGTCCACTCCGCCATTCAATCATGGCTGATGGGCATTTCAACTCCATTTACCCGCATTCTTCCCGTAGCCTTTAATTGCTTGTGACATCAAGAATTTATCGATTTCTGCCTTGAAGACATTTAGCGTCCCAGCCTCCACTGCACTCTGTGGCAATGAATTCCACAGGCCCACCACTCTCTGGCTGAAGAAATGTCTCCGCATTTCTGTTCTGAATTTACCCCCTCTAATTCTAAGGCTGTGTCCATGGATCCTAGACTCCCCCCCCCCAATGGAAACAATTTCCTAGCGTCCACCCTCTCCAAGCCATGTATTATCTTGTAAGTTTCTATTAGATCTCCCTTTAATCTTCTAAACTCCAATGAATACAATCCCAGGATCCTCAGCCGTTCCTCATATGTTAGACCTACCATTCCAGGGATCGTTCGTGTGAATCTCCGCTGGACACGCTCCAGTGCCAGTATGTCCTTCCTGAGGTGTGGGGACCAAAACTGGACACAGTACTACAAATGGGGCCTAACCAGAGCTTTATAAAGTCTCAGTAGCACAACGGTGCTTTTATATTCCAACTCTCTTGAGATAATTGACAACATTGCATTCACTTTCTTAATCACGGACTCAACCTGGATGTTTACTGCACGTTCAGTGTGGCTCTTTTTCGGAACTCTACTTGCCTAATCAAATGACATAAAAGAGTTCATGAATTTACTTTAGGGCGGCACGGTGGCACAGTGGTTAGCACTGCTGCCTCACAGCGCCAGAGATCCGGGTTCAATTCCCGCCTCAGGCGACTGACTGTGTGGAGTTTGCACATTCTCCCCGTGTCTGCGTGGGTTTCCTCCGGGTGCTCCGGTTTCCTCCCACGGTCCAAAGATGTGCAGGTCAGGTGAATTGGCCATGCTAAATTGCCCGTAGTGTTAGGTAAGGGGTAAATGTAGGGGTATGGGTGGGTTGCGCTTCGGCGGGTCGGTGTGGACTTGTTGGGCTGAAGGGCCTGTTTCCACACTGTAAGTAATCTAATCTAATCTACTTTGGAGCAGGGGAGAGATATATTTTGTTCATGAAAAGAAATTATGGTCATTATCTTATTGCTCTCTGTGGGATCTTGCTGTGTGCAGATTAGCTGCTGTGTGCCTATTTCGGAACAGTGACTGCACATCAAATGATATTCCACTGGTTGTAAAACGTTTTGTGATATGGGTGGGGTGTCTAGAACTAGAGGGTATAGGTTTAGGGTGAGAGGGGAAAGATATAAAAGAGACCTAAGGGGCAAGTCTTTTGCTCAGAGGGTAGTATGTGTATGGAGTGAGCTGCCAGAGGAAGTGGTGGAGGCTGGTACAACTGCAACATTTAAGAGGCATTTGGATGGGTATATGAATAGGAAGGGTTTGGAGGGATATAGGCCAGGAGCTGACAGGTGGGATTAGATTGGGTTGGGATATTTGGTTGGCATAGACAAGTTGGACCGAAGGGTCTGTTTCCATGCTGTACATCTCTATAACTCTATATCCTGAAGCTGTCAAAGGTGTTCCATTAATGCAAGTCTTTCTGCTTTTTCTCAAATGTATTAATAATAATACCTAAAAGACTAGATTTTTTATGATATTAAAAATACCAAACTACAGGCTCTATATCTGAGAGTGTATAACATTCATAACAAAGAAAATAAATGGATGGGGCATGTGGAGTGTGGGGGTATAAGGGAATATGGAGGTAAATCTTTCATATTATTCTGGAAGTGCCAGAGCACAGAGGTGGGTCTTTTTCACAGCCCATCATTTTTAAAAAAATATTATCCATTCATTCATGGGGCAAGTGGCTGGGATTGTATTTATTGCTCATCCCTAACTGCCCTTGAAAAAATAGTGGTGAGCTACCCTACCTTCTTGAACTGCTGCAGTGTAGTTAGTGCACCCATATTGCTGTTAGGGAGGGAGTTCCTGGATTTTGACGCAGCAGCACTGATGAAATAATGAAATGTTTCCAAGTCAGGTCAATGAGTGGCTGGGAGTTGAACTTTTCTTAAATCAGTCTCCTACTTGAAGTAAAATACATGCGTTTATCTAAGTGTCTTGTAAGTTAAATCCGTAAAACAATAAATGGAACTTTTAAACTTTTCTCGCCCTTTGGTCTGCATCCAGAAACAGCCAACAATACAAATCTGGAGTCCCAAATGGCAAAACTGAAGGACACATTTTTCTTGCACATTAGCTGGGCTAGCCATGAATCAGTGGTAGCATATAGTCTCTGAGTAAGAAGATTGTTCGTTTAATTACCTGTCCACAGACTTGAACAGGAAGCATAAGCTTATGCTCCAGTGCAGTGCTGGGAGTCGAACTTACAGGTGGTGTTCCCGTGTACCTGTAAATGTGATCACAGGTATGAAAGGTGCTGTCTTAGGAGCTTTGGTGAATTCCTGCAGTGTGTCTTATAGATGGTACACACTGCTGATACTGAGCATCATTGGTGGAGGGAAGGGATATTTGTGGATATGGTTCCAATCAAGTGGGTTGTTTTAGATTAAACTCCCTACAGTGTGGAAACAGGCCCTTCGCCCAACAAGTCCACACCGACTCTCCAAAGAGGAGCCTACCCACTCCCATTTCTCTCTGACTAATGCCCTAATACTGTTGGCAATTTAGCATGGCCAATTCACATGACCTACACATCTTTGGACTGTGGGAGGAAACTGGAGCACCCAGAGGAAGCACACACACAGACACGGTGAGAATGTGCAAACTCCACACAGACAGTCTCCCAAGGCTGGGATCAAACTTGGGTCCCTGGTACTGTGAGGCAGCAGTGCTAACCACTGAGCCACTGTGCCACCTTTATTCAGTATGGTATCAAATATCTTGGGTATTGTTGGAGCTGCATCTATCCAGGCAAGTCAATCACATTCTTGACTTTTGCCTTGTCGATGGTGGACAGGCTTTGGGGAGTAAGAAATAAATTATTCTTTGCTATATTCCCAGCCTTTGACCTGCTCTTGTAGCTTCAATAGTTATATGGTGATATTGATAATAGGGAATTCAATATTGCCATTGAATGTCATGAAGCAATGGTTAGATTCATTTTTTTTGCAGATGATCATTGCTTGGCACTTGAGTAATGTCGATGTTATTTGCCATTTGTCAGCCCAAACTTGGAGATTGTCTTGTCTGGGTCAGGGGAGCCTGATTCTAACTTCATACACCATCCCCCCCCTTCTTCAAATCCAGAATACTGTCCAAAGCATGTCAACAATCCACAAGATACAAGTCAGAAGTGTGACAAACTACTCTCCACTTGACTGGACCAAGATCTGTTCCAACAAAATTCAAGAAACTCAACACCTCCCAGAATAAGGCAAGTCACATGATTGGCACCTTATCCATCACCCTCAACATTTAATCCCTTCACAACTGATACAAAGTGGCAGGAAAGTGTATTATGTAAAAGACTAACTGCAGAAACTAGGAATAAGTGAGGACTGCAGATATTGGAGAATCAGAGGCGAAAAATGTGGTGCTGGAAAAAGCACAGCAGGTCAGGCAGCAGCTGAGGACCAGGACAGTCAATGTTTCAGGCATAAGACCTTCATCGGAACATTGGGAGGGAAAGGGGCTGAGTGATAAATAGGAGGATGGGGTTGGAGCTGGGGGAAAAGTAGCTGGGAAGGCGATAGGTAGATGCGGGGGGGGGGGGGGGGGGGGGGTGATAATGATAGGTTGGTGGGGAAGCTGGAGTGAATGGGTGGGAAAAAAGATGGACAAGTAGGACAGGGTGCCAAGTTGGAAGGTTGGACCTGGGATGAGATGGGGAGGGGAGATTTGGAAACTAGTGAAGTCAATGTTAATGCCTTGTGGTTGAAGGTTCCCAAAGCAGAAGATGTTCTTCCTCCAGTCATCAGGTGGCTTGGATTTGGTGGTGGAGAAGGCCTAAGGGTCTTTTTAACAATGCCTTCCAAATTGATGACGTCCACCATAAAGACTCATAAGAGCAGTAATGCCATCACCTTGTAAGTTCCCTTCCAAGACAAATACCATTCCAAGTTAGAATTAAATCTTCTCCGTCACTGTTGCTGTGTCAAAATTCTGGAACTTCATTCTTCATAGCAGTATGGGTGCATCTATGCAATGTGGATTGCAGCAGTTCAAGAAGGCAACTCACCAACATGTTCTGGAGGCCTAGCCAAGGACATTCACATGTGTTGAACAGGTACAAAGTCCTATTACAGCTGACCAAAAACTTAGCCGAGGAGGTAGTGGAGAGGAGCACAGTGGTGGAGAGGTCTAGGCTGGAATTCCCAGAACCTATGGCTGAAGGCATGGCTATTAATGGTGGGACAGTAAAAATCAGTGACGTGGGTGAATTTAAATCTGAAGGAGCGCAGAGATGTTTGGAGGCATATTAGGATAAAGGTCATTTGCAGAGAGCAAGCAGTGAAACCAAGGATGGCTTTGAAGGTAAGGGTAAAAGTTTGAAATGCAAGTATTTTCAGAAAAGGACAGGGAGCCAACGTCAGTCATTCCATGCCAATGTAGTGGGTGAACAGAATGTACTGCCGATTATTTTTCAGTATAAACTAAGTCTATTTGAGCTCTGCCAGCAGCGAAGGGTCTTGCAAAATTGTGTGTGTGCCACTTCTATATCAGGATATTGTTCATGTCGTTGAGGAAGTTAAAACATCTGTCTCCAATGTTTCACAGGTATCCCCTAGTCTCCTGTGTTAAGTCCAGCAGGATACTGGCAGAGTCCCCTAGAAAAAGTAACAAACCCTCAGCCAGGACATTTTTCAGCACAAACTCATCAGTTCCAGTGTCCTCCTGGCTACCTTTCCACCTGACACAAATTGGTAACTTCAGCTCATCAAAACTCTGCTCATTGCATTCTAATTCACACAATTTTGTGTTATTTATTATTTCATAGGATATAAACTGACAATTTGCTGCAAATCCCTGTTTGTCTTGGAGGAAGTGCCTGCTGAGTTGCCTCTTTGAATTGCTGCAGTCTGTCTGGTGCTGACCCACTCATAGAGCTGCTCAGAAGGATGTTCCAGGGCTTTGATCTCACTACAGTGAAGAGGCATCGATGAAGTCAAATCAGGGCAATGCTGGCTTGGAGGCAGGTTTGCATTTTGCAATGCTCCATGTATGTGCTTCCCTTGGCCTAGGTGGTGCCAGCTGGAGGTTTGGAAGGTGCTGTTGATGGAGCTGTGGTGAGTTGCTGCACTGCACCTCACACGTAGTGTAGTCTCTCAGCATTACCGTCAACTCTCAGCCATTGTTTCTCTGTTTCACCCAGAATACAGGCAGAGTGCCTGATGCCCAAAACATCGACTTTCCTGCTCCTCGGATGCTGCCTGAATTGCTGTGCTTTTCCAGCACCACTCTACTCCAGAATCTGGTTTCCAGCATCTGCAGTCATTGTTTTTACCTCTCTGCTTCATCCCCCAATCCTGAATTTTCCGATTCAGAAGTGAGAGTGGTAACAGCTCAAAAACAGTTGATATGCAGCAGCATGCACTTGGTTCAGGAAAGTTCAAACGTCCTGGTATCAAATACCCAATAACCATCCCGAAGTTCCCTCCTGGTTACTCACCTAAAGGCAGGGTGTCAATCATTTCAGCCTACCTGCTGACATTATGCTCCCATCCCCGGGCTGCTGCTACTTCCTATAAATAAAGTAAAGAACTGCAGATGCTGGAAGTCTGACACAAAAGCAGATTTTGATGGACAAACTCAGCTGGTGTGGCAGCACCTGTGGAGAGAAAGCAGAGTTAACGTTCTGCATCCAGCGACCATTCTGTGGTGAGACTCAGTGCTAACTGGAAGCACAGAACCCTCTTTACCGCTTGAGGACCCTGCAGCCGGAATATTGAGGTCAACAATTCTCAGGCCTGAAAACTTTCTTCCATGTCATTTATCCATCCCCAACCCAAGACCCTGTCATGACATTGGCTGCTTTCAGCACAGCGTACCCCTTTTCATCTATTTATAATCCCCATTATCAGCTTTCCTTTCTCCCCGCATTATCATTATCCACACCTTTGGCTGCCTACCTGTCTTTCCCTCTCTCTGGGCTCTGTCTCCACCAATTGCTGATTCCTTTAACCTCACTGCATGTATTCAGCATATATGCTAAGGTTTCCTAGCCACTATCACTTCTGAAGAAGGGTCGCTGGATCCGAAGCATTAACTTTGCTTTCTCTCCCCAGGTGCTGCCAGAATTGCTGAGTTCCTTCAGCAATTTCTCTCATTGTTGTTGCTGCTTCCTGCTGGTTTCAGATGATACACTGTCTAGTAGCATGCAGATGGGGGTGGTGGGTTACAGAGAGGTGGAGCTTAAAGGTATCAAACTTGAAAAGGGAATTCTGCATAGAATGAGATATGAGCCATATGAGCCATAGCAGAAAATTGATTGAATCTCCATATCAAAACTGTCAACTTAAAAATCGCTGTATTTCATACCTCATAATTGACTTTTAAAGATGTCTGGACTAAGTGGATTATTGTTCAGTTTGTACACACTCAAATCTGGAGGCAAGCAAAAAGTTACATTATCCAGTATAAATAAAAAACTTCAATGTTACTACATCAGTTAACTGGGGTGTCAAACTTTGTGCTCAGTTCAAAACCTGGATACTTGAATGTATTAAGCAAATGTTATTAAGGTAGAAATAGATAGAGGTAAGTCACGTGACTACAACTTGTAAATTTTATTCACAGAAACAGTTTAATAATACTATCGATAATACCAATGTGTTTTTAACATGGTTTATCCAATTTTATATTTTATTCGAATGACTGTTCTGATACCATTGTAGTAATATAATCAATGTTTTTCACCTAGCATGCAAATGTGAATGCTTACAATACATACAGCAGCAGCAACTTCCAATTGTGTAGCGATATTAATATAATAACTGTTTCACAGGAATTTTATCAAATGAGAAAATGGATACTGAACTGAAGAATGAGACTTGATTTCAGACAACCAAATATTTGGTCAAAGATGTAAGTCTTTTTGAAGGAAGGAAGATTGACATAGGATTTAGGGAGGAACAATCCAACATTGGGTCCAGACAGTGCAAAGCATAGTCGTTAATGCTGAAGTGAAGGATGATAGGAGGATGGCATTTGATGGCAGCATGAATATAGTCACCAATTTTGTTTAGCAATGAGCTGCTTTGTTTCAGTCACACGTACACAGATACGGAGATGCAATTTTCACGTAGTACTGCTAGCAGGCCAATCGAAGACATGAGGTTGGAATGGAACTTTCCATGAAGAATCTTTAGATAGTTTCTGGCATCTCCATGGCTCAAGGATGTGTGGACCCAAATCCCACTATATATAAAATCAGTCATGCGTCAGAGGTCAGACCATAATGCCTTACTGGTTGAGGTTGAGTTGTGTTGTCAGTCTGAAGGTGTTGCTGGAGTTCTTGCACCCAACACCCTGAGATTCCTTCTGAAATGAAGGTCCTACTGACTAGCTACCAGCATAAAAAACTTGGGCACTTCCACTGTAACGCCAATGGAAATTTAGGCTGGTATGTGTTGACTTATGAACTTGCCTTGACATCAGGATTCAGCACAAAATTATGTGGATCAAAATGTCCATGAATCTACTATAAGGCCCATTGCAGAAGAGAGATCAGATGCCAAAGGCAGGGGCGTTATTGCAATGGAATCCCATGTCCTGAGGCTGGGCTGTGCTTTGTGCCACATATTGAATGTCAGATCCGACATCAAGATCATGGTGTACAGAGCTGTGGTGGTTCCTGCCCTCCTGTATGGCTCTGAGACTTGACTGTCTAAGGCACTGGAGCAGTCCCACCAATGCTGACTGCGCAAGATCCTGCGAATCCGCTGGGAAGGAAACTACACCAACACCAGTGTCCTTGACTAGGCCAACCTCCACATCATCAAGGCACTGTCCACTCTTGATTGGCTACAATGGGCTTGGCAAGTTGTTCACATGACCAACACAAGACTTCCCCAGGCAGGTGCTCTACACCCAGCTTCTAAACAGCAGGTGAGCCCCAGGTGGACACAGGAAGCACTTCAGGAATGCCCTCAAGGCCTCACTGGCAAAATGTAGCATTCCCACAGACACCTGGAAATCACTAGCCCAAGACCGTCCAAAGTGGAGGAGGAAGATCCGGGAAGGCATTGAGCACCTTTAGACAGGTCGTCGGCAAAAAATGGAAGCCAGCTGAAAACAGTAAAAGGAGCGACCTACCACACCAAAGCTTCACCCACCCCTTCCTGCAACGACCTTCTGCTCCAAGCGTAACAGAGCTTGTGGTAGCTGCATTAGTCTGTACAGCCACCTACGGACTCACCCTGAGAGTGGAAGAGTTACCCTTGTCTGTGAGGGACCACCTAGAAGGCCATGTTTCAGATTATGGCCTGAACTCCAAATGTTTTTGGGAATAAGACATTTTAAAATAATTTTCTAATTGCTCCCTTGCACAGGCATCCAAGAAATAGGTGCCTAACGTTTTCAGAAGGGCCTTAAACAACTCTCTCTGCCAACAACTCCTCTGTCACAGCATGGAGCGTCTTCAGTGGTTGGCATTTCACCATGGAAACCAGGAGCATGAGTATTGCCATTCAATATTATCATGGTTGATCCTTTATCTCAACAGCATATTTCCATATTTTTCTCCATATCCCTTAATACCTTAAAATCTAAAAAATTATTAGTCTCTTTCTTGAATATACACAGTGTCCCAGCCTCCACACCTTCTGTCATAGCTAATGTCACAGGTTCACCCTCCCCTCGTCTCAAGGGAAGAAATGTTTCCTTAACTCAGTCCGAAATAGTCTACTCCATATCCTGAGAAATTGCCCTTTGGTTTTCATCTCCCTAACCAGGAAAAACATTTTTTTCTGCATCCAGTCTGTGCAGCCCTGTTTGATCTTCATCTATTTCAATCAGAACCCTCTCTTTTTTTAAATCCTATTGAATGCAGGCTCATTCAAACCATTCTCTCCTCATACAACTGCCATGCCATCTTGGTATCAGCTGACTGAACTTTCTCTGCACTCCCTCTAAGACAAATATGTCCTCTCTTAAGCAGTGACACCAAAACAGTACACAATATCCCAGGTGCGGTCTTATCAAGGTTTTGTATAACTGCAATATGACATCCTCAGTTTTGGCCTCAAATCCTTTTGCAATGAAGGCCAATATACCAATTGCCTTCCTAATTGCTTGTTAAATCTACCTACTTACTTTCATTGACTGGTGTGCAAGGAAACCCAAGCCCCTTTGTACATCCTCATTTTCCATTATATTACTATTTAGATAATACTTTACCTTTCTGTTTTATACACTGAGGTGTATAATTTCACATTCATCCTTGTTATAGTGCATTTGCTTACCTACAAACTTAACATTTCCAGATTGCCTGAAGCCTCCTTGCATCTTTCTCACAACTCAATCCTAATAAGTTTTCTGCTGCCAATAAACTTGGATTTTAATTGCATTTGGTTCCTTCATCCAAGTCATTTATACTTACCGTGAATAGCAAGGGCCCAAACACCGATTGCTGCAGTACCCCACTAGAAACAGCCTGCCAATCAGAAAAAAAGACCCAATCTTCCCATTCTCTGTTCTCAGGCTGACAACCAATTCTCAATCCATGCCAGCATATTACCCCCAATTCTGAGAGGTTTAATTTTGATCACTTGCCTCTTATATGGAATGTTCTTAGAAGAGTTCTTGATATCTTAATATATTACAATTGCTGGTGGTATCCATGTTGACACTGTCAGAGTGTCGAAACGGATACCACCATTACACATGGGGACACCATCCACCATGTTCACGGCAGGTACTCATGCGACTCGGTTAACGTGGTCTATCTCATACATTGTAGGCAAGGATGCCCCAAGGCATGGTACATCGGCGAGACCAAGCAGATGCTACAACAACGGGTGAATGGGCACTCCGCAACAATCACCAGTCAGGGGTATTCCCTCCCAGTCGGGAGTGGTCTTGAGTGGTCAGGAACATTCGGCCTTAGATCTTCAGGTGACCATCCTCCAAGGCAGACTTCAGGGTATGCAACAACACAGAGTGGCTGATAGCAATGTTCAGTACCCATGGGATTGGCCTCAACCAGGACCTTGGGTTCATGTCACACTACGTGTGACCCCACTCCACTATACACTCTCTCACACACACACAAAAACACACATACACACACACTCTTATGTACTCACTCTCACGCAAACCCTCTCTCATACACACATTCTCTCTCGGACACCCCCCACATTCACACCCACACACTCACCCTCTCACAGACTTATACTCCATCACACTCACGCACACACTCTACCATGCATGCACACATGCAAACACACACTCTCTCCCACACACTCACACTCACACGCACATGCTCACATGCACTCGCTCACACTCTCTCTGTCTCTGCACCTCACATGCACACACATGCACACATATAAGTCTATTGGGTGAATTTGTATTTGCAGAATTGTATTTGCAGATACATTCCATTTTTGCTCAAACAACAGACAATCGGCAGGCAGTCAATCCATATAACATTTTATAAATTCCTTGTTTGGAAATAGAACCAGTCTCACTCAAGATTGGAATACAGACAGACTCTAACCTCACACCTTTCATACATTGTCTGAGCTGAGATGTCACCTTTTTGTTATAAAACCTTAAATTATCTCGAGAATGTGACTTGAAAGAAGTTCTAGGATTTACATATTAAAGAACCAAAACCTGCAACCCATTCTAAAAGATGAAAGATTTAATAGCAATCTGGGTTTGTTCAATAGATCATTTTAATTGCATGACACTGTGATCTTTTGCTATAAATTCTGTGTCTTATGATTTTGCCCCATTAGTTACCCGATGAAGGAGCAACACTCTGAAAGCTAGTACTTCCAAATAAACTTGTTGGACTATAACCTGGTGTTGTGTGATTTTTAACTTTGTCCTCCCCAGTCCAACACCGGCATCTCCAAATCATTGTTGAAAAGAGAGCATTGACACTGAGAAAAAATACTGGAAAAACTGCTGATGCTGTAAATCAGAAATTGCTGGAAAAGCTCAGCAGATCTGGCAGCATCTGTGGACAGGAATCAGAGTTAACAGTTTGAGTCATGTGACTCTTCCTTAGAACACGTGTTGAGAAATGTGCCTGCTCCACTATAAATCACACATTTCAATGTGGAAAGATTGATAACATGGTTATGTTGCTGCACTAGATCAGTGTAAAATAGAATGGTTATTGAAACAGTGAGCAGCAGGGCAATACAGGAGGAGACAAATAGGAATGGGGGAAGACAGATTGTTCAACCAAATATAAAAACACAAATGTTAGCAAGAGTTTTTCGCATGTTTTTTTATTGTGAGAACTTTGCAATCTATTCTATTTGTCTTAAGTGCGCTTCTAAGATGTAGTTTTCTACTATTGACCAAATTTAATTCCAACAATAAATCTCACAGCTGCAAAAGGCTTCCGTGCTGTTTCTTTGCTTAGATAGAAAATTGATAACACCTCTCTTTGAATATTTCATTCCTTCCACAAGGTGTGGTTTCAATGTTTAAATTCTAAACAGTAGATGTCCACATTGCCCTCCCAAGGATTAACGTACATAACTCAAAAACAGAAACAGGTTCACTAAAGTGACCGTTTATCGTTCATCATTATCGCGTTATGAAATCAAAACTGAAAACAGGCGTTTGGAATTTACAGTAAAGCTCTCAGTGTGTTTTGATCCCTTAAGCAATCTGCCAGTGCTTACACAACAATTACAAATCTCAACACATACACATGTAAATACTTCATGCAAAACTTATTCCTGCTTTGCATAACAGAACTTGGGCTGTGCAAATCATTTCTTTCCGATGTTTATGCTTCCTTGGGATCTTAATACACTTGGAGCTCACCAAAAGCTATTTGAATATTTCGTTGAATGAAGGTCAGGCAAACTGACAAAGCAAGTATCAAAGCAGGAAGATTTTGTATTGGCATGTGAGCAGCAGCTACAATGAGCACACAATATATAAACTTAAATAGAATAAAAATAACTGTCTCATATCTCTAAGTGCTTGAAATATTGTAAGTTAATTTGAAGACTGTTATTAAGACTATTACCTGGTTGCACAGTGGTTAGCACTGCTGCCTCACAGCACCAGGGACCCGGGTTTGATTCCAGCCTCGGCCGACTGTCTGTGTGGAGTTTGTACATTCTCCACGTCTGCGTGGGTTTCCTCTGGTTTCCTCCCACAATTCAATGATGTGCAGGTTAGGTGGATTGGCTAAGCCCAGAGTGTTCAAGGATGTGTAAGTATGTTGCATTAGTCAGGAGTATATGTAGAGTAATAGGGTAGGGGAATGGGTTATTCTTCAGAGGGTTGGTGTGGACTTGTTGGCCCAAAATGGCCTGTTTCCACACTGTAGGGATTCTGTGATACTAATAAAGGGGAGGCAAATACAGCACTCTGAGCATGAAATACATTGGTTGGGTTGTTGAGAGGATACCTCATTTTACTTATCAGGATGTCATAGCATGCAGCAGCTAAATGACCAGAATGGGTCTTTTCATTTGTGAAAACACTTCCAACAGTACAGCACTGAAGTGTTTTCTGGAGTCCTGGAGTGGAACCTGTTCATCTACATCATTATCATCATCAACAACAAACAGCGAACAACCTGCATTCTTATGGCAGCTTTAACACCAAGCCAAAGGAATGCCATGCTCAAAGAAGAACACCTTTGGAACATCATCCAAAGCTAGATCAACAAGTGATGTTTGTCTTAGCAGTAGAGAAGGTGGGATGGAGGCAGAAGGTTTTAGGAAGAGAAGTCCCCAAAACGTGGGGCTTGGTTTGCTGAAACCTTTTACATTTCCTTTACTCCGTGGAGAAAGGGGAAACTTCATGTTTGGTACACTTGTCTTTATTGGTCAGTGCATTGAGTACAGGAGTTGGGAGGTCATGCTGTGGCTGTACAGGACATTGGTTAGGCCACTTTGGGAATACTACTGACAATTCCGGTCTCCCTGTGATAGGAAGGATGTTGTGAAACTTGAAAGGGTTCGGAAAAGATTTTTAGGAATATTGCTGGGATTGTAGGATTTGAACTAGAGGGCGAGGCTGAATAGGCTGGGGCTGTTTTTCCTTGGAGTGCCAGAGGCTGAGGGGTGATTTTATAGAAGTTTCTAAAATCATGAGGGGCATGGACAGGGTAAATAGTCAAGGTGTTTTACCCATGGTTTGGGAGTCCAAATCTGGAAGGTACAGGTTTAGGGTGAGAGGGGTAAGTTTTTAAAGGGACCTAAGGGGCAATATTTTCATGCCAAAGGTGGTACGTGTATGGAATGAGCTGCCAGAGGAAGTGGTGGAGGTGGGTGCAATTACATAAAAACAGACCAAGCTCTTACATCTCTATCTCTCTATGACTCTGTAACTGAATAGTCAAAAAAATGAGTGAGATCTTGGGTCAATTGCAGACAGCATGAGATGGGTAGAGTCTGGATTTTTCAGTTGCAGATGGAATGTAAGGGCTGGGTCTGTCTTTATGTCTGAACCCAACCTTCAGTGTGAAACCGATGTATGCCAGACTTTCCCAGAAGTAAGATCCGAACTGATGTCCTGACAATTTAAAGGAGGTGGGATCCAGAATGTTTCAGACACTCACAGCTGCCATCTCTCAGGCTGCAGCTTGTTCTATCGGAGACTGATTGGGCTGGGTACTGTGTGCCTCACACGATCTGGTGGCATGTAATTTAGGTCAGTTGGCCAGCTGGCCACTTTTCACCATATGCAGCACGCCGCTCCAATAAAGAGTGGGATGGCACTGACATTGCCAGAGTACCCACCATATGTAAATGTACCACTAAGGGTCAATTTGCTCAAAATACAACAAGCATGGAGAGCTAGTGGAGTGGGTAGACAGTTTTGTTTCACAAAGTCTGTTAAACAGTGGGAAGAAAAAGGGGTTGGTACTATCTTCAGAGGGTGCCCTTTGAGCAATCTCTCCACCCAACCACAAAGATAGTAATCTGCCTTTTACAGTCATGGAGTCATCCAGCATTTGGTTCATATCCCTCTAAACCTTTCCTATTCATGATTTGGAGATGCCGGTGTTGGACTGGGGTGTACAAAGTTAAAAATCACACAACACCAGGTTATAGTCCAACAGGTTTAATTGGAAGTGGTAGTCAACCTGATGAAGGAGCGTCGCTCCGAAAGCTAGTGTGCTTCCAATTAAACCTGTTGGACTATAACCTGGTGTTGTGTGATTTTTAACTTCCTATTCATGTAATTGTACCAAACTCCATAATTTCCTTTGACAGCTCATTCCATACACACATCACACTCTGCACGATAAAGTTGCTCCTTCGGCCCATATCAAATCTTTTCCCCTCACCTTAAATCTATAGCCTCTAGTTTTGGACTCCCCTACCCTCAGAAAAAAGACCTTGTCTATTTACCCTCGCCACGCCCCTCATGATTTTACAAACACCTAAAAGGTCACTCCTCAACCTCTGATGCTGCAGAGAAAGCAGCTCCAGCCTATTCAGCCTCTCCCTATAGCTCAAGCCCTCCAACCCTGACAACAGACTTGTAAATCTTTTCTGAACCCTTTCAAGTTTCACAACATCTTTCCTGTCTCAGGAAGACTGGAATTGAATGCAGTATTCCAAAAGTGATCTCCTTTACATCCACATTCTTTATACCTGCCTGTTCAAAAACACCCAGCACCCCCAACATAACCCCTTCATACACCTCTGCAACATTTCCAAACCCTCCCTGACTCAATTCCCCACCATTACCTCCCTCTGGAATCCATGCTGCTGTCTTTGTGCCTGCAATTCCAGCTGTGTCCACTATGGAGCCAATGGCACCACTTGCCACTCAGATTAGTCAGCAGCTCCCAAGGCCAGGAACTCCCTCCTCAGTGAAATCTCACAGGCCAAGCTGCTTTCTGACCTTAACATTGTCTTTCACTGGAGCTGAACAATCATTGTCATTCTGATGCACTGTTAACATTGGTAACAGGGCACCCATCACCTATATCTATATTTGAATTATTGGGGAGGGGGTCAAGAGTGTGATGCTGGAAAAGCACAGCAGATCAGGCAGCATCAGAGAAGCAAGAAAATTGACATTTCGGGCAAAAGCCCTTCATCAGTTTAGGGAAGGAGTCTGGTTTGATAATGGGTTAGCATTCCTACCAACAGATTCAGCTGATGCAGTGCAAATGGCTCCATCACCATCATATGTTTTCTCTCTCAGTTTGGTGTGTGGACGATGGTCAGTCACAACTTGAACTGTTCCTCATATTCTGCTAATGTAGGATCCGCAATTTCCCTGGCTCATCTTGCAGCAGTTGTTCAAATTTTCTGTGGAAGATTGAAACCGCTCAGCTCAAGTAGTAGAATTCTGGTTGTGAGTCTTTGAGATTGGGGGTTGTCATCTATGTACAGAGTGCAGACTCTATTGCAGTAGGGACTATAGGATTTCTGACAGGTCCCTGTGCTTTTTTGAGATCCTGTGTCAGTAGGGGTGCTTCATGGACTGTCAGCCAATGATTTTTGTTTTGACCAAGGTCCTTTTCCTGCTCAAAATCCTCTTGACCTGAATTGGTCTCAATGTTCCAGAAATAATCCTCAGATCTTCCTGGAGGCACGAGCCAATCAGTTTAACCCGGAATGGTCAGGAAGCCTCTGGAAACAATGATTTGGCACAAATTTAGTTATTACTTGGGCAAATGTGAATTAATGAAGGAAAACCAGCACATACTTATTAAGGACAATGTGTGCTTCACTAACTTGCTCAGTTTTATTTTGATGAGGTAATGCAAAGAGAAATGAAACCAGACGAATCACCAGACACTGACCGAGGCACTGGAAAAGACAACAGCAGCATCAGGACCCTGCAAAGTCCACCTCACTCCTTCGCTGTCGGCTGTGTCAAATTCCTGGAATTCCCACCCTCAATGGCACTGTGGGTCAACCCACAGCAGGTGGACTGCAGCATTTCAAGAAGGCAGCTCACCACCACCTTCTTAAGGGCAACTAGGGATAGGCAATGAATGCTGGTCAAGCCGCCAATGCCCGGAAACATGGAAAAATAATTGATAAGGGTAAGTTGTTGATGTGGTAACATATGTAATTCTATCAGGCATTGAAAAAGGGTGACACAAAAGGCTTGTGAAACAGGCTCGAGCTGTTCAAATAAGAAGGGCAATAACACATTCATACAAAATGGGCCTAGTTAAAGGAAATCAAGCAATGGTGAATGATTATTTCTCAGACTGGGGTGGGTATTAAGGTCTCTACTCTTTCTGATGTATAGTAATAACCCAAACATTGAAACTCAGAACACAACTTCAAAATTTGTCAATGATGCCAAGTTTGCAATTTGTGAACTATTAGGAAGATGGTGCAGAATTTTAAAAGGATGTAGACAGGTTAATGGAATTTCAGACAAAATTTAATGCAGGCAAGTGTGAAATGATATTTTTTAGTAAGAAGAACACAGAGAAACCACATAATTCAACGGTTACAATTCAAAGAGGTACAGGTTGTTTAAAAAAATCTACAATTTAAGAAGGGAACACATGAGTTTGTTGACCACATGCATTAATTGTTGAGGATGGCAGGGTGAGTTGAAAGATTAGTTAATAAAGCATACAGGATCCTTATTTTATCAATAGCGGCATGGGGATGAAAGCAAGGAATTAATATAAAACCTGTACAAGTTCAATTTCAGCTGGAGTATTGTGCAAGTTCTGGATGCCAGACTTTAGGAAGGATGTGGAAGCATTAGAGAGGATGAAGAAAAAAAAAATCACGAGAACGGTTCTAGAGATGAAGAATTTTGTTACATTGAAGGATTGAAACAAATTGGTCTGTTCTTCATGAAGAGGAAAATTAGTAGAGGTATTCAAAATCATAACTGGACAGATAGTGAGAAGTTGTTCCTGTTGTCAAAATCAAGAGGGAGAGGGCACAGATTTAAGGTAACTGGTCAAAGATAAATGGTGACATGAGAACCTCTCTTTAACAAAGCAACTGGTTAAGATTTAGAATGCACTGCCTAAGAATGTGGTGGAAGCACAGTATATTCATACTTTAAGAAGGGATTTGGATCATAATCTCAGAATAAAAGATTGCCAGGCGATGGAGAAAAGATAGGGGAGCACTACCAGATAATTGCTTCTTCAGTGGGTCAGTACACACACAATGGTCTAAATAGACCGCTCTCTGCTAGTGCCATTCTCTCATTCTCTTGAGTCTTTCTTGGACGATTATGATGCCACAGGAAGGTGAAACCTGATTGGAGGCATTTAAATAGATCACCATAAGACAGATTTGACTGCAACAATGAATTCAATGATCTGGGGGGTTGGAAGGGAGGGGGAGGTGGTCAGGGGCTCGAAAGATTATTTCCAAAGGAAGAGCTAGCCAGCACAAGGCCAGGACTTTGAGAGAATAGCAATGTTATGGGAATGGAGCTGAAGGGGTAAGAAGCTGACCTGATGAATGAAGTGAACTTGGAAAGTCATGAGTGGAAACAAAAAAGCAACTGATGAGAAACAGAGTTATAGGCCTATGGTAAGGCCTGTTTAGTCAAGGCAAATGAAGGACAAGCAGCAGAGGCTACATAGTACCTTAACGACAAAACTTGGGATTAATATGGCAAGGAGACAGAGTTAAGGAGACTTTGTTGTGGCGAGATACAGAGGAAATGACCTTAACCCCTGAAGATGCTCTTAGAGTCTTGAATGGTTTTGGCCAAGAAGATAAACTAGATCTAGCAATGGCCAACTAAGGCACATTGACCCGACTTGCTTAAGGCACATCGACCAGACTTACTTAAGGCACATCGACCAGACTTGCTTAAGTTTGGAAGCTGTTAGACTCGGAGCTCCTCTACGCATGAGCTCCTGGTCTGCGGCTTGCTTGCTTCCATCTGCTTTCTTTGTTTCTTTTCTTAACTTTTTACATTTGCAGTTTACCTTTTCTCTTTTCTCTTTAAAAGCATTTTTCACCTTCTTTGGCAGAGCAAGAGTGGCCCTGGCCTCCTGAGTATGTCCGGCAGCAACAGAAACAAAGTCAGCTCCTCCTGGCATCAGTGAGGGCAAGTCTCGTGGGGGAGAGAGTGAGCCCAATGTGGGAGGGGGGAGAGAAAGAGAGAGAGGGAGAGAGATCAGCATTGGGTGGGGGGATGGGGTGTGGAGAGAGAGATCAGCACTTGGGTGGGGGTGGGGGGGTGGAGAGAAATCAGCATGGGGGGAAGAGAGAGATCAGCATGGGGGGTAGAGAGAGATCAGCATGGGGGGGAGAGAGAGAAAGATCAGCATGATGGGGGAGAGAGAGAGAGAGGTCAGGATGGGGGGCAGAGAGAGAGAGAGAAAGATCAGCACAGGGTGGGGGGGGAGAGAGAGATCAGCACAGGGGGAGAGAGTGAGATGTCAGCTCGGGGGCAGAGAGAGATCAGCATGGGGGGGGAGAGAGAAAGATCAGCATGATGGGGGAGAGAGAGAGAGGTCAGGATAGGGGAGCTGAGAGAGAGAGAGAGAAAGATCAGCTCAGGGTGGGGGGGGAGAGAGAGATCAGCACAGGGGGAGAGAGTGAGATGTCAGCATGGGGGGAGAGAGAGAGATCAGCACAGTTGGGAGAGGGGAAAGCGAAAGAGATCAGCACAGGCAGTGGTGAGAGAAAAAGATCAGCACAGGAGGAGAGAGAGTGAGGGATCAGCATGGGGGGAGAGACAGAGAAAGGTCAGCACAGTGAGTGGGGAGAAGAGAGAAAGAGATCAGCATGGGGGAGAGAGTGACATCAGCACAGGGAGGAAAGAGAGAACCCAGTGCAGGGGAAGAAAAAAAAACTCAGTGTGGAGGAATGAGATCCCCAGCCCAGCATGAAAGAGAGCGTGCCCAGTGTGGAGGAGAGCGAGTTCTGAGGTGATGTCAGCAGGGTAGACCCAGTGGTAAAAGATGGCACCTGAGGATCAATGACATTGTCATTGGCTGGGTCAGGTGCTGGTGGCAGCAAAGCCAATGGTGGAGCATCACAGCAACATTGACCATGGTGTTGGTGTGCCCAGTATGGGCAATGGCAAAGCAAATTGGCCTAGTGGCAAAAGATGACGCTTAAGTATCAGTGGTTTTGACGTTAGTTGGGTCTGGCAAGGCAGTCGTGGTCCTGAGCCAACTCAGAACTCGTACATAGATGGACATCTCCTTAATTTGCATCTTATCATTTTCTCTTAGTCTTAAACTATCAAAATGGCACCAGATTATGGCGGCAAATTAAGCTTTTCACTATATTTTATTGTAATTCACTGCAAAATACACGTGAGAATAAATCATTCATTCACTCATACATTGAAAGAGTTAAAATGAGAGCCATAACAGAATAAAAACTTGCTTGGGAAACAATTAACATATGGCTGGGGACAAAAAAATTAAAGGAGATGAAAGAATGGTTAAACAAATCCAGAGTTGCACAAGTATTGTATTGACTGGAAAGTCAGATGTTAGCTAGTTGAGGTTTTGGAAATGATTTTCCTCCAACTTTGTTTTATTTACTCGAGGGATGTGGGGGTTGTTGATTGGACCAGCACGTATTGCCCGTCCCTAACAGTGCACCACCACTTTCTCAAAGGCAACAAGGGATGGGAAATCAATGCTTGCCCAGGCACCAACACCCATGTCCCACAGTAAATAAAAAAGATTGATGGAATGCTTGCTGCCAACTTAAGTCCAGCTGATATGATTGATTCCCTCAACACTAAAACCATTTAAAATTAAATATAGGACCTGCCCAGTCAGCCATTATACAAAGAATAAAATGTTGTTGGAATTCGGGACTATTATATTACTTATTCAGATACTTATGTACTCACTGATATTTTGAAAATAACTGGGGTTTATTTTACTTCATTGTCAAATTAAACACAAGTTTTCTTTGAGGTGATTCAAATGATCCAAATGAAGTAATTGTTACAATGTTCTCAGTACAGCACTAACTGAGCTATATTGGAGATACTGGAATGAAGTCAGACTGCTGAAGCATCGAGTGCTTGCCTCAGCTATGACCGTGTTGACTCTGACTGGCTTAACTTGTCATTACCCATTTATCATCACGATAGATTACATCACCCCACACACAAATATGTTACTGTAAGAATCTATCTTATTGCCTTTATGTTTCATTATTTCTATTTGGAGTAAATGATGTTCATGATGTGCAATTTACTTAAAGCTATTTCAAATGAACACATCTGTATTTAACTATTACCAACCTGAAAGGAAACTTGCAGTAATGGAATACTTTGCCTTCTTAATTCATTTTCTCCCCAGTTTTCTTCTCTTCTCTCCTGAAGCACACTCACTGGCACCTCTTTCCAGTGCCTGCTGCCATCTGATATATTACCCATGAAGGACAGAAACAAAGGGTAAAATTTAGTCCCTTCCCTGTGGTGTGTTTAGTAGTGGGGCATTTAATCAGGCAGGAGGCTGGCAAGTAGGGGATCTGTCATCTTCCTGCCTCCACTTCAACTTATTAATGGCAAGGAGACTCATAGGTTTCCTTTCTACCGCACTTGCCTATTGCAGCTTTAAGTCACTAATAAAATACTTGTTTAAGGGCCCTCAAAGTCTTCTATGGTTAATCCATGTGCAGTAGAGGACATGCCATGTGTGGATATGACAAGAAAGCCCTCCCGAGTTTACTTGTACGCACTGGGTGGACTTTCCTTGTTCAAAGGTATTGAATACCTTTCGAGGGAACCTCCATGAGGGAGAGGTAACCCAACTGAGAGCCCACTATTGGTCTTGTGGTCAACACCCACTCCTCTTTCATGGGTGCCTCCCCTATGTGCCCAGTCTGGGGGTTCTACCAGCAGCAGTCACCATCTCCTTAGTGCCATTGTTGAGTTCAGAAGAATTCCCAAGACTGGCAGTCCTGTTCTTTTCAAAACAACTCACTGCATCAAAAGTCATTTTTCTTGACTCCCCTCTAGCTCTAACGGCAATTACGGTAATTGCCTGCCTGGTTACCAACCCACATTCTTCCAATGTAATTTTTGAACACCTTAATAAAATTTCCCTGAAACCATCTCTGCATCAAGGATATCAAGGAGAAAGTGATGACTGCAGATGCTGGAGATCAGAGTCGAGAGTGTGGTGCTGGAAAAGCACAGCAGGTCAGGCAGCATCCGAGGAGCAGGAGAATCGACATTTCGGGCATAAGCCCTTCATCAGGAACGTGCTGTGCTTTTCCTGCATCAAGGAAAACAAGCCCAAATTTCCTAATCCCTCCAGCTAAGTCATATCCCTGGTACCATCATAATAACTCTCCTTTGCATGCTCTCCAATGTTTTAATATGACAAGGTTTTAAAGTGTCAGTCTTCAAATGTAGAACTCAATAGAGAAATCCAGATTTTGCATATACTTATTCTGAAAAGTGTTGACGTCATGATTTTAATTAGAAATCAGCAGCTCTGAGTGGTTGTGCTGCCTTCGCGAAACCAGAGTTGTTTATGGTTCAAATTGCATCCAGACACTTGAGCATAAAAAATAGGCTAACACTTTGGTACTGATCAAATGTCGGAAGACACTTTCAGATGAAAAGAGAAACCAAAGCCCTGTCAAGCATCTCAGTGAAAGCATAAAAATACCTTAGACACTACTCTGAAGAAGAATTCAGCCAATAATTATCCCGGAACCAAGATCTGGTCATGATATGGAGGTGCTGGTTTTGGAATGTGGTGGATAAGGTCAGAAGTCACGCGACACTAGATTATAGTCCAACAGGTTTATTTGAATTCACAAGCATTTGGCATGCTGCTCCTAAAAGATTTGGTCATTATCACTTTCACGTTTGTGGGATATTGTTGTTCAAAAATGGCTGTTGCATTTCCTGCACTATTGTAATTATTTATTTTAAAAAGTTCTTCATTGGATGTAAAGAGTTTTAGGACATCCTAATGTCATGAAAGTGTGTTTTCTTTTGTACAGGTAGACAATCCTTTATCTGAAACCCTCAGGACCAGCTGTCTTTTGGATTTTGGAGTTTTTCGGATAAAGGATTATATGACATTTTCTTACAGTGGACCCACCCGTGAGTACTACAAGTGCTGAGACAGAGTTGACACCTGCCAATGCTGGGCCACACCGCTACGTCACATCTGACTGATGTGGGTCGAGTGGGTGTGGAGTTGCATTAACTGTTTACACGTCAACCAACCTTGTTAAGGAGAAAAAAAACTTCGGATTTCAGAGCTTTTCAAATTTCGGAATTTCTGATAAAGGATTGTCTACCTGTAAAAGGGAGTTGAGCAGCCAAATATTATGTAAAGAAAGAATAATTCCAATGGAATAATGTAGCCTTGCATTAAATTATATAGATATATTTCCTGATGCAGGACTAAAAGCTCTGCAGCCCTGTCATACCCATGAATTGTTGTGGATAATTAGTCAACAAAAAGTGAGAAGCATCCTTCATGAATGATGGTGGAGCCAACATAACCACCCACATGACTAGCGGAAGGCTGTGCAACTACATTCAACCAGAAATCCTGTTTGGATGATCCACATTGGTCTCCTCCGAAGGTCCTCAGTCTCCCAGTTGCCAGTTTTCAACCAGTTTGATTCACTCCATGTGAAATCTACTTCCTGGAGGTTAACATTGACTGGAAACTGAACTGAACCGGCTAAATGAATACTGTGGCTACAAGAACAGGAAAGATGTAGGAACAAATTACCGCAGATGCTGGAATCTGTACTGAAAGCAAGAAATGCTGGTAATCACAGCAGGTCAGATGGCATCTATGGAGAGAGAGCAAGCTAACTTTACTGAAGAGGCATCCAGACTCGAATTATTACCTCGTTGTCTTTCCATAGTTGCTGTCCAATCCCTGTGATCTCCAGCATTTCTTGCTTTCAGATCAGGTAAGATGTTGGGAATTCCACAGTGAGAATCTCACTTCAAAATATTTTTATTACTCTAGGGGTGCTTTGAGATGTTCTTGAGAGCTTTGTTTTGAATTTTGGGGCTAGGTTGTCAGCTTTCCTTTTTCATTCTCACTAACTTCTTTAATAGATAACACAATCATGTGCGAACGTTACCTTGCGTATTTGTGTTGAATTGTTTTGAGAGTTCTCTTCTTCAGAAAGGTGAAATGGCATAAGCATGAAATCATTAAACAAACTGTTTTTGTTAGTGTATGGTAAATAATTGTCCCATTATCTGTTTCCAAAATGAGATCATGCACACATGATAGTCATGACCTTGCCCTCCAGCATAAACAACGCTCACTCCTTGTTCCAGGATAACCAATTTATCTAAAGCAGAAACGTCTGGCCGAGCAATATTTTTCTTGAATTGCTCGATGTTATTGAGGGCTTATTCAGTCAGTTTCTGTGCTGGTTCGATAATGAGTGCCTTTAGAACATTTGATAAGTTTTGAGTGTGAGCCATCTGGACAGTACCAGGATGTTATGCCTTTACAGAATAACCATTCAGAGTCTTGACATCTGCTGTAAGGCAAGTTTTTGGAGGGAATTTGAATCCTTCACTGAGATTAAATTTGAGGTCAGCATTCTTTAAAATACAAATGGTGTGGAAGGTTTGGATAAATATCAAGGGCATGCTCAAGATCTTGCTTATTGTTTGGAAAATTGAACAGAACCATAGTGCAGCCACTTGTGATGAATCCTCCTCCCTGGCTCAATCACAACTTGGTAAAAACAATGACTGCAGATGCTGGAAACCAGATTCTGGATTAGTGGTGCTGGAAGAGCACAGCAATTCAGGCAGCATCCGACGAGCAGCAAAATCGACGTTTCAGGCAAAAGCCCTTCATCAGGAATAAAGGCAGAGAGCCTGAAGCGTGGAGAGATAAGCTAGAGGAGGGTGGGGGTGGGGAGAAAGTAGCATAGAGTACAATAGGTGAGTGGGGGAGGAGATGAAGGTGATAGGTCAGGGAGGAGAGAGTGGAGTGGATAGGAGGAAAAGGAGCTAGGCAGATCGGACAAGTCCGGACAGATCAAGGGGACAGTGCGGGCTGAAAGTTTGAAACTAGGATGAGGTGGGGGAAGGGGAAATGAGGAAGCTGGTGAAGTCCACATTGATGCCCTGGGGTTGAAGTGTTCCGAGGCGGAAGATGAGGCGTTCTTCCTCCAGGCGTCTGATGGTGAGGGAGCGGCGGTGAAGGAGGCCCAGGGCCTCCATGTCCTCGGCAGAGTGGGAGGGGGAGTTGAAATGTTGGGCCACGGGGCGGTTTGGTTGATTGGTGCGGGTGTCTCGGAGATGTTCCCTAAAGCGCTCTGCTAGGAGGCGCCCAGTTTCCCCAATGTAGAGGAGACCGCATCGGGAGCAACGGATACAATAAATGATATTAGTGGATGTGCAGGTAAAACTTTGATGGATGTAGAAGGCTCCTTTAGGGCCTTGGATAGAGGTGAGGGAGGAGGTGTGGGCACAGGTTTTACAGTTCCTGCGGTGGCAGGGGAAGTGCCAGGATGGGAGGGTGAGTCGTAGGGGGGCGTGGACCTGACCAGGTAGTCACGGAGGGAACGGTCTTTGCGGAAGGCGGAAAGGGGTGGGGAGGGAAATATATCCCTGGTGGTGGGGTCTTTTTGGAGGTGGCGGAAATGTTGGCGGATGATTTGGTTTATGCGAAGATTGGTAGGGTGGAAGGTGAGCACCACGGGGGCGTTCTGTCCTTGTTACGGTTGGAGGTGTGGGGTCTGAGGGCGGAGGTGCGGGATGTGGACGAGATGCATTGGAGGGCATCTTTAACCACGTGGGAAGGGAAATTGTGGTCTCTAAAGAAGGAGGCCATCTGGTGTGTTCTATGGTGGAACTGCTCCTCCTGGGAGCAGATACGGCGGAGGTGGAGGAATTGGGAATACGGAATGGCATTTTTGCAAGAGATAGGGTGGGAAGAGGTGTAATCCAGGTCGCTGTGGGAGTCGGTGGGTTTGTAAAAAATGTCAGTGTCAAGTCGGTCGTCACTAATGGAGATGGAGAGGTCCAGGAAGGGGAGGGAGGTGTCAGAGATGGTCAATCACAACTCTCCCTGCTCCCCTCACATCAGCCCTTTAACGTTTAGGCCTTGCTTCCCTTCCTGGCACACAGGCAGTGCTCACTCCTGCCTCCTCGACACCCAGGCTTGGCCCGAGTGGGCACTTAACTGCCTCAAAATGCTTGCTGCTTCGTCTTCCTTGACCTCCCAGGACCAGCCAGAGTAACTCCTCCAGCTCCTCTAAATACAAGTTTGTGCACTCCAGTCCTTGCTGTTCCTCTGGATGCCATCTTTCCCCGATGTGATTGCATTTAATATAGCTATTTCAGAACTTTTGGATTAAATTCACACTCCCCTACCCCCATTCAACCATCTCAGTGTATTATCAGGAATGCTTTCAAATCTCTGGAGCCTGTCCACCATCAGGAGTGCGATAGAATATTCTCCACACATTTGAGTGCATGCAGTAACAGCATTGAAGAAGCTCTACACCATTCAAGATAGTACCCACTTGATCAGTGTCCCATCCACAGTCTTAAATATTCTTTCCTTCCCACGCCAACACAGAATGGCAGTAGGGAGTGCCATCTAAAGATATATTGCAACACTCACTAAGCATCATTCATCAATGGTGTGGGTTTGTCTCAATAGTGTTTGGGATTATACTAAATAGTTAGATTACAACTTTTCTTCTTTTCTTGCATTTTTCCTTTTTTTAAAGGATTTTTTTTTAGTTTCTTTGCTCTATTTACCTTCTGGAGGGAGGTCAGTCATGGAGACAGTGGTGGCGATGGCAACAGCTGGGGACCCAGAGCAGGGACTTTGCCGGTCAGCCAGATGGAGGTTGGTGTTCCCCTGGCAGGACTCTGGCCGTCACAACATCGCCGAAGAGGTTGGATGCACAGAGCAGGACCAAGACGGGACTCGGATGGCCTGTGGGGAGGCAGCTGTACAGCCCGGGTGGCGGTTTGCAAAGCAGGCATTGAGAGATTGAGGCCAGCACAGGAGACAGTGGGTGGCGGTCAGTGGCAACAAGGCAGCACGAAGATTGATACATTGAGCCCAGCATGCGAGAGAGATCGAGCCCTCATGGGGAAAGCCTGGTGTGGAGCAATTGCAGGCCCATGGCTAAAGAAGGACTCTAATTTTGAACTTTTAACTTTATTTGTTATATGTTATTTTATACTGAGACCGTAATGTTGAATCTTTATTTCTTCGTTTTTCGACTTTTTACCTCAGATTTTGTGCCAAGGTATGTTGTAACTAAGATAGTGCTGTGAATGGCAACACTGTAAACTTTTCCCTGTCCTTTTGTATCCCTGTACTTGAGTACATGTGACAATGAAATCTAGTACTAATTATAATTCTAAAGGAACATGCTCTCTGTAGAGTGTCATGCTTCCAGTGATCTGTGGTAAGATGGTCTATGAAACCTTCATACTCACAGGTTGCACACTATGACAAAGCGATGATATCATGATTAAAAATCATACAATTCCAGGTTTAGTCCAACAGGTTTATTTGGAACTACTAGCTTTCAGAGCGCTGCTCCTTCATCAGGTAACTAGCTACCTGATGAAGGAGCAGTGGTCTGAAAGCTAGTACAGGTACACATTCCTTTATCTGAAATCCTGAAATGCGAAAAGCTCCAAAATCCAAAGTTTCCTTCATGAAGTCTTTTTCTCCATAACAAGGTTGCTTTGTGTGCAAACAGCTAACCCAACTCCTCACCCACTTGATCCACTGTGACATGGGGTTGTGGCCCAGCACTGGTAGGAGTCAATTCTGTCTCGGGGCTCATAGTACTCACAAACCTGTCTGCTGTTTGTAAAGATTTTTAAAATTTCACCATTAAACGGTCACTTATTCCGAAATCCGATAAGTTCCGCTATCCAAAAACCAAAAGATACCGAAGGTTTCGGATAAAGAATTGTGTACTTGTAATTCCAAATAAAGCTGTTGGACTATAACCCGGTTTTTAACTTTGTCCACCTACGTCCAAAACCAGCACCACCACATCATGTCTCTTAAGGCATACTAATTTCACCACAGATCCTAAGACAGCACCTTCCAAACCCACAACCACTTCTATCTAGATGGACAAGGGCAGCAGATTCTTGGGAACACCATCAGCTGCCCATTCCCTTTCAAGCCACTCATCATCCTGATTTGGAAATATGTCCACATTCCTTCAGTTGGCTGAGTCAAGATCCTGGACTTACCTCCCTAATAACAAATTGGGTCAATCCACAAGGTGGACTACAGCGGTTCAAGAAGGCAGCTCACCACCACCTTCTCAAAGGCAGCTAAGGATGGGCAATAAATGCTGGCCATCAGCAGTGCCCATATCCCATGGATGAATTTAAAAATAAATCCTGACCATGAGGCATAACGCAACAATCAGCACTTTCCAAACCAATAATATCTGTCACATAGAAGATGAAGGATGGCCCATGAATGAGAAGCTGCCATCTGCAAATTCCCTTCCAAGTACATACCATCCTGACTTCCTTCATGGTCATTCTGGAACTGTCTTCTTATCAATGTTGGTAGTGTACCTACACTACTTGCTGCAGTTCAGGAAGGAGGCTAGCCAGCTACTGAAGCTCAATTAGGGAGGACAACAAACTCTGATTTTATAATGATCTCCTAACCAATGAACGATTAGTAAAAAAAAACAATGAAAAGTGCATTGGGTGCAGCTAACAGCTATGAGACACAACAGCATCCTGGTAGTAGTGCTAAATACCTGTGCTCCAGAACCTGATGTGACCTTAGTCAGCTGTTTGCTAAAACTAGCATCTACCTGACAATGTGGAAAGTTACTCAGGTATAATCTGTCCACAAAAAGCAGGATAAATCCCTTTCAACTAATAGTTTAATGGGATCTATTAGTTTATTCTCATTCATCAAATTGGTAGAAGGTGTCATTGACAGTGCTATCTCACAGCACCCATACAGCAATAACCTGTTCACTGACACACAGAAACTAGCTTCAGATCTCATTTTGTCTAGTCCAAACATGGTCACAAGCACTCAGTTTCAGAGGTGAGGTGAAAGTGACTGAACTTGACATCAAGGCATTTTGACAGAATGTGGCATCAAGAAACCTTAGCAAAATTGAAGTCAATTGGAATTTGGGGAAAAGAATCACCATTGGCTGGAGTCATACTAGCATAAAAGATAGCTATGGTGTTTGGAGTCCAATTGTATCAACCCCTGTATGTGACTACGGGAGTTTCTCATGGTAGCATCCAAGGCTAATGATTTTATAGCATTCATTTCTATTCAGACCATCAGACCTTAAAGAAAGTGCTCTCCAAGTCTTGGAAAAGAAGGTGACTATAAGACAGAGGAACAGAAGCAAGCCATTCAGCCCATCAAGTCTGCTTCACCACTTAATGAGATCACGGCTGATCTGATAATTCCCAACTCCACATTCCTGCCTTTCTCCCATTACCCTGGATTGCCTTATTAATGGAGAAAAAACCTTTCTATCTCAGACTTAAATATATTTAATGACCTAACTTCAACAGCTTTCTGATAAAGAATTCCACAGATTCACTAGCTTCTGACAGAAATTTTTTTTCCTTATTTCTGTCTTCAATGTGTGAGCCCTTATTTTGAGATGATGCCCTTTGGTCCCACAAGGAAAACAATCTTTCCATATTTACCCTGTTGATTCCTCTAAGAAGCTTGCACGTTTTAATAAGGGCACCTCTCATTTTTCTATGTTCCAACAAATACAGGTCCTAATGTACTCAATCTCTCCAAATAAGACAATTCCTCTAAACCTGAGCCTAGTGAATCATCACTAGTCTGCCTCAGTCCCAGTATATCTTGCCTTGTAGATGGAATGTTTAACTATTTACAGTATTCCAGCTGTGGTCTTCCTTGTGCCTTCTGCAGTTTTAGCAAACTTTTGTATTACATCCCCTTTGAATTATTTCATTTGCTTTACTTATTGAAAGTGGATGCTAGCATTTTTGTGATTCAAGATTCCTAAATCCTTCTGTTTCTTAGCTTTCTGCAGTATTTATCCATTTAAATAATAAGCAGTTCTCTATTCTTGCAGCCAAGTGCAAAACCTCACATTTCCCCATATTGTATTCCGTCTGCCAAGTTTTTGATGAATCACTAAACCTGTCCAGATCCCTTTGCAGCATCTTTATATCATCCTAACCATTTGCCTTCCCACCTATTTTTGTGTCATCCTCAAACTTGGCTGAGGAAAGTGATTGTAATATAACAATGATTTGGAGATGCCGGTGTTGGACTGGGGTGTACCAAGTTAAAAATCACACAACACCAGGTTATAGTCCAACAGGTTTAATTGGAAGCACACTAGCTTTCGGAGCGATGCTATCACCTGATGAAGGAGCGTCGTTCCGAAAGCTAGTGTGCTTCCAATTAAACCTGTTGGACTATGACCTGGTGTTGTGTGATTTTCAATGTAATGTAACAAAGTCAGTAACATATACTGTAAATAAGTGTGGCCCCTGCACTGATCCTTGGGACCCTCCCATTTTCCAGCTTGAAAACGTCCACCCATCCCAACTCTCTGCTTTCTATTAATTAATCAATCTCTATCTATGCTAATATATTACTTCCATAACCATGGAGGTACCTTATCTTATTAAGTAGGAAATATGTGTGGTACCTTATCAAATCTGAAAATCCACATGCCAATAACCTCTCAAGTAAGAACTTGCAACGTGAGGAAGGAAGCGGGGAATGCACAATGCACCTCAACCAATGGAATGGAGTATTTGGGAGGGATGAACTGCTGGAGGTAACAGAGGTGAAATGAAACAATTTCAGGGATTGAATCTTTGAACATCTCCACTTTATTCAAAGGCAAACAACAACACAGAACTTGTAATGTGGTGCACTGAAAGAATTGGCACTTTATGAGGGACAGAATTTCGACCATTTGGTGTGATAATGGATACTCAGAACCATTTAGGTCCACAAATGACATAGCAATGCACTGGCAGTGAAGCTCAACTAGAGGAAGGTAACATTGAACAAAACCAGAAAATGTTGGAAACATTCAGTCAGGCAGGCAAAACCTGTGGAGCAGGAACAGGAGGGATTAATATTTCAAGTCAAGGACCTGAGAGATAATCTTTCATCTGAAAATTCATCATCATGAAACATTAACTTTATTTCACCTGAAACAGAGACTGTCTGACCTGAATGCTCGCAGCATCTTCTGTTTTTATAACATTTCAGGCTAATAGCATCTGCATTATTCTGCTTTTTAATGAAGGACATCAGTTTCTCTGATGTAAAGGAGATTGATTTGGAACACCAATCAGAGTCAAGTATGATGCTGAGGTTGAGCAAGATCTAGTACAGTGCTTGAGCTGCTATTGGAGAAGGAGGTGGAACTTCTGACAAAGAAGTCAAGTTTGTGACATAACCATTAACTCTAATTCTATAGATTGTTTTGATCTTTTCTAAGGTGAACAGAAAGAAATTATGACTCATACAGGACTATTCATTTGCCTCATCCTGGATTACAGAAGACAACTGTGTGATTGCCTTAAATGAACACACCATTTATATTCTATTACTTCTGCTAAAGACATAGTCAATCCAAAATAAACACTTGTTTAATTAAAAAAAAAGCTGCAATTAGTTGCATTACTGAAGCTGTTATATCTACAGCAACAGCTACTACTAAAGGCATTCGCTGGAAATTTCTGGGAAAGGGTTAATGCCAAAAATGTTAATATAACATCAACTTGGCTTTCCAGCAACTTTACAAGTGCTTTAAATCCCACTCAGCAATATAAATAGACTGAATTCTGAGCAGCAGCAGTCAAAACATATTGCAAAATGGCTTCAAATCCAAGCAGTTTTATAAACTAAACGTGCATAGATTTGCAACGACATAATTATTAAAGCTCCAGACTTAATGAAATAGACATCAATATTCTAAGTGTAGTTCTTGCACGGCAGCTGTTCCAATTAAATAAATGATAGATTTATTCATTAATTTTTCTATTAATTAAGTTAAAGGTAAATTTAAATTTTAAGAATACCTCCAGTTTGGCAATAAACATTACAAGTCAACTCAAAAGCACTGATTGAAATAATTATTCAGGATTTGTTCCAATTTTTAAAAAAACTGATGATCCATTTACTGTATTAATACATCACTATACATCCGCTACTGGTGTCTCATTCCTGACAGACATTAAACCACTGCTAGACGACACACTATCTGTTTAGAGCTGGAAGTGAATGAACTCACCATCACTGTGCCTGTATGTGCCATATCTGAAGTGCAACAGATGGGCAGAGTAATGTGCTCAGAAAATTCAGCAAATGTTGCATCAATTAACACCTTTAAAAAAGAGCTGGATAATTATCTACTAAGGAATGGAGCTAAAGGTTAAAAGGATGATGTTAGACAGGAATGATGAAATGTTGTAATGTTCCCAAGTCATTAGAATCAAAATTTGTCTCCTAACAAGGGCAATTTTTGAGGGAGAATTATAGAGCATACATTAATACACTGACATTTTCACAATTTTCCCATTTGAAATACTGCAGGCTTTACAAAACTTAACTTTATTAGACTAGATACGTTTGGTATAGCTAAAGTGAAATGGAATAGGATTGTCTTGTGCAGAGAAGGAGTTTGGTGTCCCCAATACCTTTCTTTATCCTACACTTCCAACCAACCAGGTTTAGGCAAAGAATGCACTCCATTTATTGTTGCTAATAGTGATCACACACTTCAAACTATAGACAGTTTCTCTGGGAAATATCCTGCCCAGTGAAATCCATATTGATGCAGATGCATCCTGCAAAATCTAAATCCAGCTTACATCTTGGCCAACAGCAATTAAAAGAATGTTGACAGGTTGGTGAGTGGGTGGATAGCTGGGAGATAAAGCTAAATGCAGAGAAATGTGAGGCAATACATTTCTTCAAAAGAGCATTGAGAGACACTACAAAATAGCTTAAATGGTGTGCAGGAGCACAGAGAGATCTCGGGGTATGTGTGCATTATGTGTATAAGTCACTAAAGGTGACAAAGCTAGGAGATTAATCAGATCATCAAGCATTTAGTATCCAGGCTTTAATAATAGGGGTACACAGTGCAAGAGCAAGGAGCAATGAGGTCTCTTCCTTGGAAGAGAAGACCAAGAGGAGATTTGACAGAAGTTGCCAAACTCATTTGTGGATGGAGAAACAAAGCTAATGTTCTGAGTCAATTATGACTGAAGAATCGCATTAGATCTGAAAGGTTAGCCTGATTTCTCTGTCGCTGGATGCGGCCAGTTTCTTCAATATTTTCTGTTAGTTTCTGACCATTCATTACATAGGTGTTCATCCCTGTCAAAAATGGATTTCAGTAATTATCAGAAATCATACTGATAATGAGTTCCATAAAGTGAAGAAATCAACTTTCATCTTCATTGACTGAACGAATGAAAGTCTGGCAGGTTTTACAAAGAATAAACATTTGTAATCTGCCAATTATCATCCAAGCAATGAAAACTAAAATTTAGTCTAAAATATTAAGTTACTAAAAAAGCTATTACTTAGTAAAGTGAGAACAAATTTCATTTTTCATGCTGGAGTTATTTTTGGCAGATGACCAAGAATGATTACAATACATACAGGAAATGTTTCCTCCAGCTGTATACCTGTTAATTTGCTGAGTATTAACATGATAGCATAATGGAAAATCACCTTGGAATTGGAAGAATGGTATGAGCTGGCTTCTCTATTTCAGTTCAACATTTTTCAGAGAAATAGCTCAGTCTATTAAATTTGCCGATTGTGGCAAAGAGGAAACAGGGTGTTAATCTTGCTATTGATCTTAGAATGTGGGCATAGTCCATCCGCCTGATTGATAAGCATGAGGCTCTCCTGGGAGACATGTTAACAAGATCTGTTTTTACTTCAATTGTCTTCATGGAGCGATAGCCAGCCAACCTTTGAGCCCACATTTTGCTCAGCCAGCATTTGGCCAATATCTCAGTGACTGATGTATAACATTTGATTGGAAGGCCTGTCTTTTCAGGAATGTTCCCAGCACAGACTCTGAATAGTGCTGGCTAAGGTGAGATTTGTGGCAGAATCATGAGGAAAGTCCAGAATTTTGCTCCAACTTTTATGCCTTTCACAAATGGCATGTCAATGTTCTGAGAAAGCAGCAGAAAGTTGCCAATTAAGGGATATTATTGCTTGGTAAAGACTTTGCTGGCAGACCAACTTGTTTTGGTAATATTCAGCTTTCTATTTTACCACCTTCACCAAAAAAAAAACTGGACGTTGAACAGTCTCAACATGGAAACCAGAGCAGCTACCTAGTGAAATCAGCTCACTGTTTGCTCCAAAGGACCTCCATGTTGAACACTGGGCATCAAGATTTTCATGGACACCAGCTGCACATTGGCATCCCAAACATGCCAGTCTCTAAGAGCCCTTGTGGTACATCACTAATCCACTTACTTGATGCTTCTTTTGTGCTGCATCAGTAACTGTCATTGGAATGCTGCGACGAGGACACTTATGGCCATGCACCCAACCCCTGGACTGGATCAGGCTGCAACCCCAGGCTGTTCACTTGCTGTCAAAATGCTCACTCACTTTGCTCCTACCTGGTCCTGCATCTGCACCTCTTTGTCCAAGAGGACATCTGGGTCACTACCCGCAAAGAGGGCCACCAACTTCATCCTGGGACATGTCTGGGCCAAATATCAGGAACTTAGCTCGGCATGTCTAGACTGATAGTCTTCTCTAGGTTTGCAAGAGCATGAGCATTTGACTTTAATAACGGTTTGGTGAACGTGAGTGTGGAAGACCATTTCTCAGGTGGTGGGACATCTGCACTAAATGGTACCATTTGAAATGGGCATCCAAAATTATTAGGCAGTGGTAAATACAGTAGAAGCTATGGAAAGAACACAATGATGCAAAAATGTTTTTATTTGAATTTTGATTAGACTAATTGTTGTCACATGTACCTAAGTACAGTGAAAAGTTTTGTTTGTGTAAAGGCAGATCATAAAATACAAGGACATGTAGAACTTAGGTGTTAACACACAGTGAGGCATATAAGATTACGGTTGCACAGAAGGTGCACAGAAGCAAGATCAACATTAGATTTGGAATTAGAGAGGTCCATTCAGCAGTCTAATAACAATGGGGAAGAAGCTGTTCTTTAACCTATTGGTAAGTGTGTTTAAGATCCTGCACCTTCTGCCTGATGGAAGAGATTGGAAGAGACTATAACTGGGATGGGAGGTTGTCACTCTTTTAAAAATATTTGCATTTAAATTCTCATGAGATTTTGTACCCAGTTGATGTAAATTATTTCTTGGTTCAACAGCCCTGCTGGCGCCAGAGCATTTCCCAATGGACTTTCTTTTTTAACTGCTTCGTCTGGAGAATTAAGAGGATTTATGGAGGATTGACAGGTAGATGTGTTTTGGGCAAAAGGCCTTAATCAGGAAGGGCTTCAGTCCTGATGAAGGGCTTTTGCCTGAAACATCGACTCTCCTGCTCCTCGGATGCTGCCTGACCTGCTGTGCTTTTCCTGCATCACACTCTTGACTCTAATCTCCAGCATCTGCTGTCCTCACTTTTATTTAGGTAGATATGGTTACACAACAGATACTCTGTGCCGATCTACCAGTATGCGCACACCTACATTTGGAGCCAGAGGTAAAAATACTCCCATGTTGACAGATTGTTAGTCTCGGTAGAAATATCTTGTTCCTCCCGCTACAGTAAGTTGGTACAACTGTACTAATTGCATCAACTGCAGCATGAGAATGCCTGAGTGACTATTTTGTTGAACACTTCCTCAGAAGCAGACCCCATAACAGCATGTGTTTTATTCAGTGGTGTGAAAGGATATGTGTGAAAATATTCACAATTCAATTTTCATTGAACCATCACTAATCACTTCTGCACGTATACTGGACCATGAGCACAGAGGAAATATCTTTTAGGGATTGTGATAATACTCCCACTTTCAGAGGTTATTTTGTCCCTTTTCTTTGAAGAGAGGTTGTAAGACATAGATACCGATTTGGCTACTGAAGACCACTTGAGTAAAGAGCATGGGAAGTCTTGGGGTTTTTGAAATGCAGCCTGAAAGGGTGTGACCAGCTCTCACAGATCAGGATTTCTGAGTAGCATCAGAAGCAATTGAGGTCTCAAAAGAGTTAGAAGCTTCAGTAAATGTTTCCTGACTGCTATTCTCTCTGAATGTTCTCTTGATTTTTTTTTCCTCCTGGATTGGAGAACTGCATGTGCGAATCTATGTCTGAATTTGCCTTTTTTTTTTACCAAATGGTGTATTTATGGAATGTTACTATATTGGAACAGTTGATTAAGTCATAGTTACTATATCTATTATTCTGTTAAGTTTCCAATAAAGTTATTCCAACTTCATCTGTATTTTAACGACAGTGTTCAAATAAATTATGTTTTGCTTAAAATTGAGCAGTTTGATCAGTCACACTGCTTCTGGAACAGACACTTAACATTTGCCTTTAAAATAAGAAAAAAAGGCCCAGGCTACATTCTTAAAATATTTTAACGGGGTCTGATCTGGTCCATAATGGTCTGAGTCGAAAAGGGTGGTGCTGGAAAAGCATAGCATGTCAGGCAGCATCCGAGGAGTAGGACAGGCAACTCTCCTGACCTGCTGTGCTTTTCCAGCACCACCTTTTACAACTCTGACTCTCCAACATTTGCAATCCTCACTGTCCTCATAACAGGGTCTGGGAAGACAACGAGATAGATGCAAAGCCATGTCACCTGATGGTTTGAAGGTTCTTTGCATCTTCCTTGAAAGGAGGCCTGAACAGTCCTCAAGCACCACCACTTTGCTTGGCCTGGCTGAGCATATTCTGTTTCATAGCAACTTCTTCTTTAACTCATCTTACTTTCTCCAAGTCAAAGGTGTGGCTTTGGGTACTCACTTGGTCCCAGGTATGTGGGGCATGTGGAACATCTCATGAGCCTTCCTCTGGTACATTGATGACATCATCAGCTCTGCTTTCTGCTCTCATGCGGAATTGTAAGAGCTAATCAACTTTGTTCCCAAGTCCTATCATCCTCTCAATTTCATCTAGCCAATGTCTGACTCTTCCCTTTTTTGACTTTGCTCTTTCCATTTCTGAGAATAGACTGCTCACCAATATTCGATGGAAGTCCACTAACTCTGACAGTTACTTCCTCACCACTGCTTACTGAAAGATATCCATTTAATTCTCCAAGTTTCTTCATTGCATCTATTCCAATGATACCAGCTTCCACAGAGGTGCCTATAACATGTCATCAACAAACATGTCTTCCCCTTTCCGTTACTTTCAACATTCTAGAGGGATCATTCCCTCCATGATACTCTGGTATATTCCACTGTCACATGAACCACTTCCTCACTGCCCCTACCCCCCCCCCCCCATTCAATCACACAGTCCTTTTCCCTCCTCATTCCTCACTGTTCAAGGTTATCCTTTGAGATGATGCAGTGATTTACATGCATTTCGGTCAAACTAATCAACTGTATGTGTTGCTGATAGCCAGTCTCCTTTACATTAGCAAGACCAAAGGCAGGCTGACTGGCTGTTTTGCTCTATCCATAAGAATGACATTAGCCTTGCAGTTGTTTGCCATTTCAATATACCATCTTGCTCCCATACTCACATTTCTCTCGAACGATGTGGAGATGCCAGTGTTGGATTGAGATGGACAACGTTAAGAATCACACAACACCAAATTATAGTCCAACACAAACCTGTTGAAAGTACTAGCTTTTGGATCCTAGGCCTGAAAACTGGAGCAACAACATTTGGATTTTGGCTTAAATACTTTAAAGCCTTCAGGACGCAACATGGGGTTCAACAATTTCAGAGAATGAGCAATGCCCTTCAGTTTGATTACACCACTTTTCCACCTCCCCAACCATTGTTTTGTTTGTATGGGATTTCTCTCAGCAAAGCTGACCTCTTTGCTACCATCTGACATCAGCAATCATTTGCTAAGAAGTATGATTATCCGTATGGCAATTGGTTATGGGTTCTGTGGGTTCTTGCATGGTTGGTAAACCCAATCCTAGAGCACATCTCCATTTGCCCCTATCATTAACATCTACTTGCATCTCAATTTTTCCATTCCTGACATCAGCAGTCTCTATGTCTTTGCTCTGGGCTCCCTCAGCATTAGTTCAACTCACTTCTACTCCCAATTTTTCAACATCATATAACCCATTATTTTTCAGCCCCTTTCATTTCCAGTGCTGTCATATAGGTATTAAATAGAGTCATAGAATCATAGAGATGTACAGCATGGAAACAGACCCTTCAGTCCAACCCGTCCATGCTGACCAGATATCCCAACCAATCTAGTCCCACCTGCCAGCACCTGGGCCGTATCCCTCCAAACCCTTCCTATTCATATATCCATCCAAATACCTCTTAAATGATGCAATTGTACCAGCCTCAACCACTTCCTCTGGCAGCTCATTCCATACGTGTCCCACCCTCTGTGTGAAAAAGTTGTCCTGTAGGTATCTTTCCCCTCTCAACCTAAACCTATGCCCTCTAGTTCTGGATTCCCCGACCCCAGGGAAAAGACTTTACCTATTTACCCTATCCATGCACCTCATAATTTTGTAAACCTCTATAATAAGGTCACCCCTCAGCCTCCGATGCTCCAGGGAAAATAGCCCCAAGCTGTTCAGCCCCTCCCTATAGCTCAAATCCTCCAACCTGGGCAACATCCTTGTAAATCTTTTCTGAACCCTTTCAAGTTTCACAACATCTATCCGATAGGAAGGAGACCAGAATTGCACGCAATACTCCAACAGTGGCCTAACCAATGTCCTGTACAGCCGCAACATGACCTTCTAACTCCTGTGTTCAATACTTTGACCAATAAAGGAAAGAATACCAAATGCCTTCTTCACTATCCTGTCTACTTGCGACTCCACTTTCAAGGAGCTATGAACCTGCACTCCAAGGTCTCTTTGTTCAGCAACACTCCATAGGACCTTACCATTAAGTGTATAAGTCCTGCTAAGATTTGCTTTCCCAAAATGCAGTACCTCGCATTTATCTAAATTAAATTCCATCTGCCACTTCTCAGCCCATTGGCCCATCTGTCAAGATCCTGTTATGATCTGAGGTAACTTTCTTCGCTGTCCACCTCATCTCCAATTTTGCTGTCATCTACAAACTTACTAACTGTACCTCTTATATCCGCATCCAAATCATTTACGTAAATGATAAAAAGTAGTGGACCCACCTCCAGTCTTCCAGCACCTCACCTGTCACTATCGATGATACAAATATCTCAGCAAGAGGCCCAGCAATCACTTCTCTAGCTTCCCACAGAGTTCTAAGGTACACCTGATCAGTTCCTGGGGATTTATCCACCTTTACCCGTTTCAAGACATCCAGCACTTCCTCCTCTGTAATACGGACATTTTGCAAGATGTCACCATCTATTTCCCTACAGTCTATATCTTCCATATCCCTTACCACAGTAATGCTAGCTCTGTTTCTCTCTCCACAGATGTTGCCAGACCCACAGAGTTCCTCCAGCACTGTTTACTTTTGTTTCAAATTCACTGTGTTTTGCTTTTATTTATGTTGGGTGAGCAATTTCAATGTTAATGGCATGGTCTATGATATATATTTTAGAATAATGTGCTTATATTTTGTCCTTGCACTAAGTGGGATGGATTTGACTTGTTGCAACAGTATGAAATGAATGATAGCCCACTGACTACTTTAGTTTGGATAAGTGAAAGGTATTGCATTTTGGTTAAACAAAGGCAAGACAAATACAATTAAAAATAGGGCCTTGGGCAGTGTTGTCGAACAGAGAGACCTAGGAGTTGAGGTACATAATTTTTTTGAAGGTTGCGTCACATATAGTTAGGGTGTTTCAGAAGGCATTTAGTTTACTTGTCTTCATTGCTCAGACCTTTGAGTAAAGGAATTGGGACGTTATGTTGAGATTGTACAGGATGTTGGTGAGGCCTTTTCTGGAGTCTCCCTGTTATAGAAAGGATATTATTAAGCTGGAAAGGGTTCAGAAGAGATTTGGCAGGATGTTGTCAGGAATTGAACGTTTGAGTTTTAAGGAGAGGCTGGATAGGCTGGGGCCTTTTTCCATTGGAATGTAAGAGGTTGACAGGTGACCTTATAGAGATTTATAAAATAATGAGAAGTATAGATGAGGAGAATGGCAGGTGTCTTTTCCCTAGGATGGGACATTTCAAGACTAGGGGGCATTTTTTTAAGGTGAAAGGAGAAAGATATAGAAAAGACATGAGGGTAAATGTTTTACACAGAATGGGCCTCATATGTGAAATGAACTTCCTGAGGAAGTGATGGATGTGGGTACAATTACAAAGTTTAAAAGACATTTCAATAAGTACGTGAATAAGAAATGTTTGGAAGGTTACGGGCCAAGTGCAGGCAGGTGGGACTAGTTTATTTGGGATTATGGTCAGCATGAACTGGCCAGACCAAAGGGTGTGTTTCTGTGCTGTGTGATTCTATAACTTCAAGAGAAATAGATATCGAACAACATGTAATTAGGCTGTTGACTCACTATTGCGTATGTTGTACCATCTCACAAAGTTAAGATTCACTACAATACTTTGTCTATTTATGACAAATATTTCTCCAATTATCACATTTCAAAACATTTGAAAATTGGTCAGCTAGTCTCTCCCATGAAGACTACACTCCACCGACGTTAATAAAATCTGTGTGCCTTCCTCAAACCCAGTTACACATTATTGAGACATTTTGCCATTGGACAAATTTATTAGAATTTTATTCAGCTGTCAATTGCAGTGTCATAATCACCTACTACATTATGTACACATCCTGTTTTTAGTTCATCCATATCATTGAACAGACATGGTATAGATTTTTGTCCTTTCATCAGAAAATATTTGATTATATAGTTTTTGTGGCAAACAATACACTACCAAGACTTAGTAATGTCACTGTAATGTATTTTAACTACTATGGTTTTGGATAATAACTGCTCTGCAAACAAGGAAGGATTACAAAGCTCAAATAGGTAATATTCACTAATAACTGCAACTTATCTTCCTTTATGGAGAGATGAAACTACATTACAACAGTGAGTACACTTCAAAATTACTTCATTGGCAATAAAACAGTTTGAAAAGTCTAGTGGTCATGAAAAGCACCATATAAATTCAAGTTTTTCCTTTATAGAACTAATCTCTTAAATCTGAAAGAAGCTTTCTTTGTGCATGCGCAACGGATCCTTGCTGCCTTTGTCCACAAATGTAAAAATGCAGCAGAACGTAGCTTCAATTTTATTCACTTGGGCCATCTTCCGACCCTAATCTGATGCAAAAATGCAAAATGTATTGATGGAAACAATTTGATATTATTTAACTTGTAATTAAAATTCCACTGTCACCAAAAATAATAACTAAAAATAAATATCGGTTTAAATATTTCCATTGTTGATTATAATGTTCCTCACTTTTTTTCCAAAATGCATTCCTATGTCACGATATAGCTCAGTCTAATTCCCAGTATCAGTGGCGTCAATCATTAGGAGACCATTGACTTTGTTATAGCTCTTGATATTAATGCTATCTAGAGTATAATGAATGAGCATTGTGCCATGCTGTGATGTTAAATAGTAGAGGTCATGATTGCATTCTCAGGGTCAGCTCGAGGTAGAAATTGAAAATTATTCAAATCTTCACCAATATAAGTCTATAATGTCAACATAGAGAATATTCATCATCCCCGCATGACTCTCTCCTACATTCTTGCAAAGTTCATTAAGTTGTAAAACATTTGAAATGTCAGAGATCATATCAATAATATTATAAATCTAACAGCTAACAAAGAACCTGTAATGAATGCACATTGCAAATTCCAGGGCACTTTAGTTAACAAATATGCATTTTATTCAATATTTCAATAACCTTTATTAAATTCATTTCACTTTCAATATAAATGTATGAAATAATTTTATAATTTAAACATTCCAAGATAATCAACTGTGTAAATAGAGATGTTTTAATATTGCAGTTACATTGCAACCACAAGTCTGTGACTGATTGGGTTGCAGTTCAAGTACCAGCCAGGCAGAAATGTGTTTGCATTTCTTGGCTCCTCTTTGACTGGAACTGTAGTGGAATGCCCACGAGAGAGACTTGGCTGGGTACAGTTGTGAGCAAGGTTCCACCCCATTGTCCAACAGTTGAAACATTAAATGTTCCGATGTGAAGTTCTTGACTAAACATTGACTTTTAGATTAATTAGATTAATAATGCCCAGTCTGCGCACTTTGCAAATCAAGTTGGCTATGACTTGGTTTTACACTCTTATTTGTTCCTGCACTGAAGCGGTGCAGCAGATGTGGAGCCACGCACACTCTGTTCTGAGTGAGGTAAGGCCCCAAGTTTAAGTTCACACCATGTAGTCAGATCTTTGATAGATAGCAAAATGGCTGACGTCTGTTCCTGACGATTGATGGCACTTGTCTTAACAAGATTTCGGCCCAGAGCTTCTAAATATACTATTTCAATCTTGATCAGACAAAACAAAATGGACAATTGTCTTCACTGGAATGCTCCCTACAAATTTCCTGGGCTGGAACATTCCCAGCTGAAGTAGCACGGATGAATACAATGACAGGAGTGGAAAGAATCAGTCGGGAAACCACACGCCCTTTACCAGCGGTATGTTTGGTCATGTAAAGGCCCTTTAAACACTTGAAAAGTGAATGAGAGATGGTAAATAGAGTCAGAGGGTCATAGAGAGGTCCAGCATGGAAGCAGACACTTCAGTCCAACTCATCCATGCCAATCAGATATCCAAAACTAATCTAGTCCCATTTGCCAACACTTGGCCATATCCCTCTCAACCTTTCTTATTCACATACTCATCCAGAAGCTTTTAAATGTTATAATTGTACCAGCGTCTGGCAGCTCATTCCGTATATATATATATATATATATATATATTATGTACCATCCTCTGTGTGATAAAGTTGCCCCTTAGGTCCCTTTTAAATCTTTCCCCTCTCACCCTAAACCTATGTCCTCTAGTTCTGGACTCCCCAAGGGAAAACACCTTGTCTATTTATCGTACCATGCCCCTCATGATTTTATAAACCTCTATAAGATTAACCCTCAGCCTCTGGCATTCCAAGGAAAACAGCCCCAGCCTATTCAACCTCTCCCTATAGAACAAATCCTCCAACCCTGGCAACATCCTTGTAAATCTTTTCTGAATCCCTTCACTTTCTGTGGCAGAGAATTTCACAGGCTCACTACTCTGGGCAATGAAAGAGTGGCATGCTGGCACAGTGGTTAGCGCTGCTACCCAACAGCACCAGGGCCCCAGTTTCGGTTCCAGGCTTGGGTGACTGTCAGTGTGGAATTTGCACATTCTCCCCGTGTCTAAGTGGGTTTCTGTTGGGTGTTCTGGCTTCATCCCGCAGTCCAAAGATGTACAGGTTAGTGGATTGGTCATGTTGTGTTGCCCTGTATTGTCCAAGGATGTGCAGGCCATTAACCAAGGTCAATGCATCTTCAGGGAGATTGGGTGGGTCTGGATGGGATTCTCTTTGGAGCTTCAGTGCAGACTTGAGGAGCTGATTGGCCTCTTCCTGCACTGTAGGATGTCTACGAAGTTTCACTTCTAATTAGCCTCTTGCAAACCCTTCAACTGTGATCCTGACTCTGAATCTATTGGTCATTCAAAGTTTCTTTCCTCCATTTTCCTTGTCTCATTCCAATAGAATTTTATATGCTTATATGAGATCCTCCTCGTTTTTCTAAAATTCACGAATATAGAGTCATAGAGATGTACAGCACAGAAACAGACCCTTCGATCCAACTTGTCCATGCCGACCAGATATCCCAACCCGATCCAGTCTCACCTGCCAGCACCTGGCCCATATCCCTCTAAACCCTTCCTATTCATATACCCATCCAAATGCCTTTTAAATGTAACAATTGTACCAGCCTCCACCACTTCCTCTGGCAGCTCATTCCACACATGTACCACCCTCTGCGTGAAAGAGTTGCCCCTCAGGTCTCTTTTATATCATTCCCCTCTCACTCTATACCTATCCCCTCTAGGTCTGGACTCCCTGACCCCAGGGAAAAGACTTTGTCTATTTATCCTATCCATGCCCCTCATAATTTTGTAAACCTCTATAAGGTCACCCCTCAGCTTCCGACACTCCAGGGAAAACAGCCCCAGCCTGTTCAGCCTCTCCCTATAGTTCACATCCTCCAACCCTGGCAACATCCTTGGAAATCTTTCCTGAACCCATTCACGTTTCGCAACATCTTTCTGATAGGAAGGAGACCAGAATTATACACAATATTCCAACAGTGGCCTAACCAATGTTCTGTACTGTTGAAATGTAACCTGCCAACTGCTATACTCAGTGCTCTGACCAATAAAGGAAAGCATAAAAAATGCCTTCTTCATTATCCTATCTAACTGTGACTCTATTTTCAAGGAGCTATGAACCTGCACTCCATGGTCTCTTTGTTCAACAACATTCCCTAGGACCTTACCATTAAGTGTATAAGTCCTGCTAAGATTTGCTCTCCCAAAATGCAACTCCTCACATTTATCTGAATTAAACTCCATTTGCCAATCCTTAGCCCATTGTCCCATCTGGTCCAGATCCTGTTGTAATCTGAGGAACCTTCTTTACTGTCCACTACACCTCCAATTTTGGTGTCATCTGCAAACTTATTTACTATACCTCCTATGTTCTTATCCAAATCATTTATATAAATGACAAAAAACAGTGGACCCAGCATCAATCCTTGTGGCACTCCACTGGTCACAGGCCTCCAGTCTGAAAAACAACCCTCCACCACCACCCTCTATCTTCTACCTTTGAGCCAGTTCTGTATCCAAATGGCTAGTTCTCCCTGTATTCCATAATATTGAACCTTGCTAACCAGTTTCCCTTGGGGATCCTTGTTGAACACCTTACTGAAGTCTATATAGATCACATCCACCGCCCTTCCCTCATCAATTCTCTTTGTTGCTTTTTCAACAAACTCAATCAAGTTTGTGAGACATGATTTCCCACGCACAAAGCCATGTTGACTATCCCTAATCAGTCCTTGCCTTTCCAAATACATGTACATCCTGTCCCTCAGGATTCCCTCCAACAACTTGCTCACTACCAACATCAGGTTCACTGGTCTGTAGTTCCCTGGCTTGTCCTTACCACCCTTCTTAAACAGTGGCACCACTTTAGCCAACCTCCAGTCTTCTGGCACCTCACCTGTGACTATCGATGATACAAATATCTCAGCAAAGGGCCCAGCAATCATTTCCCTAGCTTCACACAGAGTTCTAGGGTACACCCAATCAGGTCCTGGGGATTTATCTACTTTTTTGCATTTCAAGACATCCAGCACTTCCTTCTCTAAAAAATGGACATTTTTCAACATATTACCATCTATTTATCCACATTCTATATCTTCTATGTTCTTCTCCACTGTAAACACTGATGCAAAATACTTGTTTAATATCTCCCCCATCTCCTGTGATTCCACACAGAGCCGCCTTGCTGATCTTTGAGGGATTGAGAGTGTGTTGCTGGAAAAGTACATCAGGACAGGCAGCAACCCAAAGCCTTCAGCATTTCTAAAGGCTTCCCATTTTCCAGCCATCCCTTTACCTGCGAACATCTGCACCCAATTAGCTTTTGAAAGTTCTTGCCTAATACTGTCAAAATTCTTCCAATTTAGAACCTCAAATGTTAGATCTGGTCTATCCTTTTCCATCGCAATTTTAAATCTATTGTAATTATGGTCGCTGACCCCAAAGTGTTCCCCCACTGACACTTCAGTCACCTGCCCTGCCTTATTTCCCAAGAGTCGGTCAAGTTTTGCACCTTCTCCAGTTGATACATGCACATACTGACTCAAAACATTTTCTTGTACACTCTTACCAAATTCCTCTCCATCAAAACCCTTAACACTATGGCAGTCCCAGTCTATGTTTGGAAAGTTAAAATCCCCACCATAACCACCCTATTATTCTTACAGATAACTGAGATCTCCTTACAAACTAGTTTCTCAATTTCCCTCTGACTATTAGGGGAGCTATAATACAATCCCAATAAGGTGATCATCCCTTTCTTATTTCTCAATTCCACCCAAATAACTTCCCGGGATGTATTTCCGGGAATATCCTCCCTTAGTACAGCTGAAATGCTATCCCTTATCAAAAACACCACACCCCCTCCTCTCTTGCCCCCCCCCCCCCCCCCCCCCCCCACTTTCTATTCTTCCTGTAGCATTTGTATCCTGGAACATTAAGCTGCCAGTCCTGTACATCACTGAGCTACATTTCTGTAATTGCTATGATATCCCAGCCCCATTTCCTTAACCATGTCCTGAGTTTATCTGCCTTCCCTGTTAGGTCTCTTGCATTGAAATAAATGCAATTTAATTTATCAGTCCTATCTTTGTTCTCTGCCTGCCCTGACTGTTCGGCTTGCGTCTTTTCTCAACTGTACCAGTCTCAGATTGATCTCTTTCCTCACTATCTCCCTGGGTTCTACCAACCTTCCCCCGCCACCCCACCTTATTAGTTTAAATCCTCCTGAGCAGTTCTCCCTGCCAGTATATTAGTCCACATCCAATTCAGGTGTAATCCATCCTTCTTAAACAGGTCACTTCTACCCCAGAAGAGATTTCAATAATCCAAAAATGTAAATCCTTCTCCCATACAGCAGTTCTTCAGCCACGCATTCATCTACTCTATCCACCTATTCCTACCCTCACTAGTTCGTAGCACCAGGAGTAATCCAGATATTACTACCCTCAAGGACCTCCTTTTTAAATTCCTAATTTTCTATATTTTCCCTTCAGAATCTCATCCTTTTCCCTTACTATATCATTGGTACCAATGTGTACAATGATCTCCTGCTGGTCCCTCTTCCCTTTGAGAACATTCTGCACCATCTCTGAGACATCCTTGATCCAGGCACTAGGGAGGCAACAGACTGTTCTGATTTTTCCCTGCTGGCTGCAGAAACATTAGTCTCTGCCCCTGACTTGAGAGTCCGCTGACAGAATTGATCGCATTACATTAGAGCCAGTCTTGATAGCAAAGTTTAACTGTTTGTGCAACATTCCCCTGAGAATCGATCACCCACTACATTTTCCAAAACAGCATACTTGTTTGAAATGTGGATAGCCACAGAAGACTCCTATACTACCCTGCAACCTCTCCTACCTTTCTTGGTGTTAACCCATCTGCCTGACTGTATCTGTGGCTTTTCTCCCTTCCTATAACTGTCATCCATCACACGCCCTAGCTCTTGTAAATTCTTCATTGCCTGTAACTGTCGCTCCAACTGATCCATTCTATCTGACAGGATTTGCAACCAATAACATTTATTGCAGATATAATCCTCAGTAACCCTTAAACTCTCCCAGAACTCTCACATCTGACAATAAAAGCATATCACTCTACTAAAGGCCATTTTGATGCTTCCAATCTACAGACCCATAAAATAGCACCATCCTATTGTTCTTCAAAATACTGATCCAGGCTAACTTAATACTAATGGCTTATATTTTTAAAATTCAATCAAGAGACAGATCCTAATAAAAAAATATCATCCAGAAATATAGTCCTAACTGATCCAGGCTCTCTTCAAATGCCATTCCTGCCATCCCAGGAATCTATCTGGTAAACCTTCATTGTTCTAGCTATATAGCTAGAACATTGTTTCTCTAATAAGGAGAACAAAACTGTACACAATACTCTGGGTGCGGTCTCACAAAGACCCTGTAGTTTGCTGCAAGACATCCTTGGTCCTGTACTACTAAACATTAGCCTTGGCCCTCTGAATTGCTACTTCAGTGACATTCCCACCCTCCTACCATATCCCCCTTTGCTTGATCTTGACTTTATTGGGAATGAGTTCACTATATGGGTTTCATTTCAAGAAACCCAAAGTGGAAATCCAAGTAAGATTCTGTCTTGATATGCGGTCGCTAAACCAAGCAATAAATCAAAAACAAACACTTGACACTGACAACAAAAGAATATCTTGGAGAATGGAACTGGTGCTAAACACTTTGGAAAATCTGAAATCAATGCAGATAACCATTGAATTGACTATCTAAAAGGCTTAGTGTATCTGATGGTATTCCCCATTCATATCAAACATTTTCAATAGACAACGCTCATCCTTAAGGTCAGCTCAGCAGCTAAGGTATTTCAGCAATTGATTCAGTCCTCACTTCAAGGAATTGACAACATGATTCTTGTGAAAGTGACCTGTGTACAGGTATACAGATAACACATCAGAGAATGTGAACTCATCTTGAGCGAAGGAAAATGCCCATGCAATGAAAGCAGAATTGAAACCTTTAATCATGTGTTCAGCAATGAATGAGTGTCACCTGACCCATGGATAGTTGAAAACATTGCAAACATTGAAGATTCTACAGAGATAACATCCATAAGAATACCATCTTGTCACGTGTATTCGCTTTCATGTGTATTGGATGGATGGTATTTGTCATTGAACTGCCAAACATTGCATTGATGAAGTGGAAAGTGGGGGAGAAAGGAATTTAAAATTGTCAGCATGTTTGCCGATCACCATCAGAGCTGAAAATCTGAAGCTTGTTCAAAATTTGACCTACATAGGCTCAACTGAATTATTATGGTGCGTTCTGGACTTCTGCCTGGTATTTTAAAGCATTGGGATGCTCATCTTTAAAGGCAGGCTGACTATGCTGCATTGAATAGTCCCAAAGAAAGACCTGTGATGGGAAATATAATGAACAGGAGTGGCTGAACATGGATAGGCAGCATCCTGCAATAATGTTTTAGTTTTTTTTTAAAAAAACACACCTGTCCTCTGGCTTCAAAGTCTGATGCATTAAAAAAAAGCCAGGTTGGCAGCTGCCAATGTGCATACAGGGACTGTCGTAGATCCCAGAACAGTACAGCACAGTACAGGCCCTTGTTGTGTCGATCAGAATGAAGAGCTTATGCCCAAAATGTCGATTCTCCAGCTCCTTGGATGCTGCCTGACCTGCTGTGCTTTTCCAGCACCACACTCTCGACTCTGATCTCCAGCATTGCAATCCTCACTTTCTCCTACTTTCTCATCCAAGTCATTTATAAAGATCATGAAGAACAGAGTTCCCAAATCAATTCCTGTGGAACACACTGGTCACCAAGCTCCAGGCTGAATACTTTACATGGAGAAAGTGAGGTCTGCAGATGCTGGAGATCAAAGTTGAAACTTTATTGCTGGAACAGCACAGCAGGTCAGGCAGCATCCAGGGAACAGGAGATTCGATGTTTCGGGCACAGGCCCTTCTTCAGGAATGAGCAGAGAGTGTTCAGCAGGAGAAGATAAAAGGTAGGGAGGAGGGACTTGGAGGAGGGGAGTTGGAAATGTGATAGGTGGAAAGAGGTCAAGGTGAGGGTGATAGGTCGGAGTAGGGTGGAGGTGGAGAGGTCAAGAAGAAGACTGCAGGTCAGGAAGGCGGTGCCGGGCTGGAAGGATCCGGCTGAGACAGGGTGGGGGGAGGGGGGATGAAGAAACTGGTGAAGTCCAAGTTCATCCCCTGCGGTTGGAGGGTTCCCAGTCGGAAGATAAGACGCTCCTCCTCCGACCGTCGGGTTGTTGTGGTTTGGCGGTGGATGAGTCCAATGACCTGCATATCCTCGGTGGAGTGGGAGGGGGAGTTGAAATGCTGTGCCACAGGTTGGTTGGGTTGGTTCGTCCGGGTGGCCCAGAGGTGCTCTCTGAATCGCTCCGCAAGTAGGCGGCCTGTCTCCCCAATATAGAGGAGGCCACACCGGCTGCAGCGGATGCAGTAGATGATGTGGGTGGAGGTGCAGGTGAATCTGTGGCGGATATGGAAGTTTCCCTTGGGGCCTTGGAGAGAAGTGAGGGGGGAGGTGTGGGCGCAAGTGTTGCACCTCCTGCGGTTGCAAGGGAAGGTGCCGGGAGTGGTGGTTGGGTCGGTGGGGGGTGTGGATCTGACAAGGGAGTCGCGGAGGGAGTGGTCTCTACGGAAAGCTGATAGGGGAGGGGAGGGAAATATATCCTTGGTGCTGGGGTCTGTTTGGAGGTGGCGGAAGTGACGGCGGATGATGCGCTGTACATGGAGATTGGTGGGGTGGTAGGTGAGGACCAGTGGGGTTCTGTCCTGGTGGCGGTTGGAGGGGCGGGGCTCAAGGGCGGAGGAGCGGGAAGTGGAGGAGATGCGGTGGAGGGCACCGTCGACCACGTCGGGGGGGAAATTGCGGTCCTTGAAGAAGGAGGCCATCTGTGTTGTACGTATTTTGAACTGGTCCTCCTGGGAGCAGATGCGGCGGAGACGAAGGAATTGGGAGAATGGGATGGCGTTTTTACAGGGGGCAGGATGGGAGGAGGTGTAGTCCAGGTAGCTGTGGGAGTCGGTAGGTTTGTAGTAGATGTCCGTGTTGATTCGGTCGCCTGAGATAGAAACAGAAAGGTCTAGGAAGGGGAGGGAGGAGTCCGAGACTGTCCAGGTGAATTTGAGGTCGGGGTGGAAGGTGTTGGTGTAGTGGATGAACTGTTCAACCTCCTCGTGGGAGCACGAGGTAGCGCCGATACAGTCATCAATGTAGCGAAGAAAAAGATGGGGGGTGGGGCCAGTGTAGTTGCGGAAGATGGATTGTTCCACATACCCTACGAAGAGGCAGGCATAGCTGGGGCCCATGCGGGTGCCCATGGCTACTCCTTTTGTTTGGAGAAAGTGGGAGGATTGGAAAGAAAAGTTGTTCAGGGTGAGGACCAGTTCGGTCAGTCGAAGGAGGGTGTCGGTGGAAGGGTACTGGGTGGTACGGCGGGAAAGGAAGAAGCGGAGTGCTTTGAGTCCTTCGTGATGGGGGATGGAGGTGTACAGGGACTGGATGTCCATGGTGAAGATGAGGCGTTGGGGACCGGGGAAGCGGAAATCCTGGAGGAGGTGGAGGGCGTGGGTGGTGTCACGAACGTAGGTGGGGAGTTCTTGGACTAATGGGGACAGGACCGTGTCGAGGTATGCCGAGATGAGTTCGGTTGGGCAGGAGCAGGCTGAGACGATGGGTCGTCCGGGGCAGTCAGGTTTGTGGATTTTGGGCAGGAGGTAGAAACGGGCGGTTCGGGGTTGTGGGACTATGAGGTTGGAGGCGGTGGATGGGAGGTCCCCTGAGGTGATGAGGTTATGGACGGTCTGGGAGATGATGGTTTGGTGGTGGGGGGTGGGGTCATGGTCAAGGGGACGGTAGGAGGAGGTATCTGCGAGCTGGCGTTTGGCCTCAGCGGTGTAAAGGTCAGTGCGCCAAACTACTACTGCGCCTCCCTTGTCAGCTGGTTTGATGGTGAGGTTGGGGTTGGAACGGAGGGAGTGGAGGGCTGCGCGTTCCGAGGGTGAGAGGTTGGAGTAGACAGGCCGCCTACTTGCGGAGCGATTCAGAGAGCACCTCTGGGCCACCCGGACGAACCAACCCAACCAACCTGTGGCACAGCATTTCAACTCCCCCTCCCACTCCACCGAGGATATGCAGGTCATTGGACTCATCCACCGCCAAACCACAACAACCCGACGGTCGGAGGAGGAGCGTCTTATCTTCCGACTGGGAACCCTCCAACCGCAGGGGATGAACTTGGACTTCACCAGTTTCTTCATCCCCCCTCCCCCCACCCTGTCTCAGCCGGATCCTTCCAGCCCGGCACCGCCTTCCTGACCTGCAGTCTTCTTCTTGACCTCTCCACCTCCACCCTACTCCGACCTATCACCCTCACCTTGACCTCTTTCCACCTATCACATTTCCAACTCCCCTCCTCCAAGTCCCTCCTCCCTACCTTTTATCTTCTCCTGCTGAACACTCTCTGCTCATTCCTGAAGAAGGGCCTGTGCCCGAAACGTCGAATCTCCTGTTCCCTGGATGCTGCCTGACCTGCTGTGCTGTTCCAGCAATAAAGTTTCAACACTGAATACTTTACATCTCCTACCAGCCTCTGTCTTCTATGAGCCAGCCAATTCTGAATCCAGATAGCCAAATTTCCCTGTATCCCATGCCTTCTTATTTTTTGAATGAGCCTACCATGAGGAACCTTATCAAATGCCTTGCTAAAATACTCCAAAAGAGACCCATTTATTCCTACTCTTTGTTTCCTGTCTGCCAACCAGTTCTGTATCTAAAGCAGCACACTGCTCCTAATTCCTTGCACTTTAACTTTATATTGTGTCAGAATCTTCGCTAGTTCTTTTATCACAGATAACCTACAGTGTGGAAACAGGCCCTTCAACCCAATAGGTCCACACCGACCCTCCAAAGAGTCACTCACCCAGACCTATTCCCCAACCCTATATTTATCGCTGACCAATGCACCTAACCTACACATCCCTGAACACTATGGGCAATTTAGCATGGCCAATTCACCTAAGCTGCACATCTTTGGATTGTGGGAGGAAACCAGAGCACCCAGGGGAAATCCACACAGACACTGGGGCAACGTGCAAATTCCACACAGTCGCCCAAGGTTAGAATCGAACCCAGGTCCCTGGTGCTGTGAGGTAGCAATGCGAACCACTGAGCCACCATGCCACCCAATGACCTGGTGTTTCTTACAAGGGGAATGGAATATAAAAATTGGAAGTTTCACTGCAGCTATACTGGGCCTTGGTGAGGTCATAGAGTCATAGAGATGTACAGCATGGAAACAGACCTTTCGGTCCAACCTGTCCATGCCGACTAGATATCCCAACCCAATCTAGTCCCACCTGCCATCAACCGGCCCATATCGCTCCAAACCCTTCCTATTCATATACCCATCCAAATGCCTCTTAAATGTTGCAATTGTACCAGCCTCCACACCCTCTGGCAGCTCATTCCATAAACGTACCACCCTGTGTGAAAAAGTTGCCCCTTAGGTCTCTTTTATATCTTTCTCCTCTCACCCTAAACCTATGCCCTCTAGTTCTGGACTCCCCAACCACAGGGAAAAGACTTTGTCTATTTATCCTATCCATGCCCCTCATAATTTTGTAAACCTCTATAAGGTCACCCCTCAGCCTCCGACACTCCAAGGAAAACAGCCCCAGCCTGTTCAGCCTCTCCCTGTAGCTAAAATCCTCCAACCATGGCAACATCCTTGTAAATCTTTTCTGAACCCTTTCAAGTTTCACAACATCTTTCCGATAGGAAGGAGACCAGAATTGCACGCAATATTCCAACAGTGGCCTAACCAATGTTTTGTACAGCCGCAACATGACCTCCCAACTCCTGTACTCAATACTCTGACCAATAAAGGAAAGTATACCAAACACCTTCTTCACTATCCTGTCTACCTGCGACTCCACTTTCAAGGAGCTATGAACCTGCACTCCGAGGTCAATTTTTGATCAGCAACACTCCCTAGGATCTTACCATTAAGTGTATAAGTCTTGCTAAGATTTGCTTTCCCAAAATGCAGCACCTCGCATATTTATCTGAATTAAACTCCATCTGCCACTTCTCAGCCCATTGACCCATTTGGTCCAGATCCTGTTGTTCAGTCTCCTTGTCTGAAAAAAGATAGGAGAAAGTGAGGACTGCAGATGCTGGAGATCAGAGCTGAAAATGTGTTGCTGGAAAAGCGCAGCAGGTCAGGCAGCATCCAAGGAACAGGAGAATCGATGTTTCGGGCATAAGCCCTGAAAAAAGATACAACTGTATTAAAAACAGCACAGAGAACCTTCACTCAACTCATTCTTGGATGGAGGACATATCTTACAAAGAAAGATTGAACAAACGCGGCTTGTATGCATCGCATCTCAGCAGAATAAGTGGTGACCTTTTTAAAAATGTGATCTTATTAAGAGTAGAGCCTGGGAGGGTAGTTTCTCATGTGGGGAAGTCCAGGAGCAGGTTTGCAGTTTAATATTTAATGCTTGTGTTGTCGGTGAAATGAAGGTTTAAATGCAATATACTTGGCGTCTGATTTTCGCAATTTCTGATCTTTTATATAGAGGAGCTATTAATTCTTCATTAGCAAAAAGAAATACCCTCACAGCAATTCAATTATAATGCTCAATCACGCGCACTAGCCTGTCAGAATGAAATGGAGATTTTAGAGATGTACAGTGTAGATTCACTCAGATGCTGTCCAATGTAAGGAAACTCAAACATGAAGAAATGCTTGAAAAGTTGGAACTATGTTCCCAGTTGCAGTGTAGATTTCTGTAGAGGTATGATCGAATGGTTTAACATTATGCAAGGTTTGGACATGATTCATAGATTTAGTCTGAGAATAAAAAGGTCGAGAATGAAAGTCCATTAATAACATTACTCTTAATAAAAACTAAATATAAGCATGTTAGAACTTGGGGAAGGAAAACTTGTTGTAAATAAAGGGGTTCTCTGACTGTGGAATTCACTTCCAGAATTTGTGGTTGAAGCAGGAGCTATGTCAACACTTAACATTAGGTTAGATATAAGGAGAGGAGAAAAGAGGATAAAGAGATCAGGTGAGTAAACGGGAACACAACTATTTGCTCTGATAGGAGGTAAATGCCAATGCATGAGCAAATACAGGAGATGTACAACAGAAAACCTTTGTGCACAGACAGCTGAGAAACAATAGAGTTCACTTCCAGGTTTGGTGGGTTGAGGCAGGAACTCTATCAGCATTCGAGTTTAGATTGGATTGCAAGCAGAACAGAAGGGACTGGTGGATGGCTCTTGAATCTCCCTCGCAACCACCTCTCTAAAGGCCTCCACTGTCTCTGAGATGTTGGACTGCCAGTCCAATAGCCAATTCTGGGTGATCCACAATTTCCCAGGTTAAACTTTACGGAGACTGAAGTCATCATCTTCAGTCATTGGCCCTCTCGCCACTCCTTCCACACCCTCATAAATTCCATTAACTCATCATCAATTCTAACTAAATTCATCCATAGCTCTCTTGCCCATATCCAACTTGTACTAATCTCTATTCACCTATAACTCCTGTGCTTGCATTCCTTTGCAACAAATCAAATATACATTTCTCAGCATATTGTTCAATTTAACAACAGCTGCAACTACACATTTACCAACATGTATTTCAGAAGTTAGGATCAACATTCTCAGCCAGAGCATGTTTAAAGCTCTGTTTTATGGAATCCTAATGTATCTTCAATCTGCCCTTTCTACACAAGATAGCAAGGTAGATTTTCCTGAACTGCTGTCATTGTCAGGCGACAGACAATGCAAGGAAGCCATGCATCATAACCTCGATAAATTCTGAAAGAACTGCAGATTCTCTAAATCAGAGGCAAGAACAGAAATTGCTGGAAAATCTCAGCAGGTCTGACAGCATCTGTGAAGAGAAAACAGAGATAATATTTCAGGTGGTACAGTGGTTAGCACTGCTGCCTCACAACGCCAGAGACCCGGGTTCAATACCTGCCTCAGGCGACTGACTGTGTGGAGTTTACACATTCTCCCCGTGTCTGCGTGGGTTTCCTCCGGGTGCTCCGATTTCCTCCCACAGTCCAAAGATGTGCAGGTCAGGTGAATTGGCCATGCTAAATTGCCCGTAGTGTTAGGTAAGGGGTAAATGTAGGGGTATGGGTGGGTTTCGCTTCGGCGGGGCGGTGTGGACTTGTTGGACCGAAGGGCCTGTTTCCACACTGTAAGTAATCTAATCTAAGGTCTGGTGATCCTTCCTCAGAGACAATTTCTGTTTTTGCATCATAGCCTCAGTTTTCTAGTTAGGTGTATGGCTTAGTTAATTGTATTCTTGTTTTCAATTTCGTGGTTCTGGTTTCAAGATTTGCTCTGTGTGTTAGTGAATATTTAATGAAGGCTGACACAGTGCAATGACATGTGGATGAGAAAACACACCAAGGCCTGATCTGCTCCCCTAGTGGGATGTATGACATTGCATGGTAATATTTCAAGAAGAGCAGGGGAGATTTCTCCCCCATATTCTGACTAATCTTTATCCCTCGGTAAACAAATATTCATTGGCAATTCCAACAATATATGCATGTCATATGAATTCTTAACTTAATTATCCATAGTCACATTTTTCCACTAGCCTGTAGCGATCATGAATTAAATTATCTATCAGTGTTGACCATGTTGGTTCTTTCAAGAATTTTATTGATTCTGAGATTGAAGTATTTGCCTAAAGGATTTCAAGACTTCAGATGCATCTGTTGTGACAAATAGCAATGTCATTAGCTAACGGCAAGGTGGCGGCTGAGTAAGGCACTCCAGTTCGAGCTCCTCTGCTCCTCCTGTTCTTTTTCTTTCTTTTCCCATTTTTTCCAAATTTCTACCTTCAAATTACCGGAGATGAATGGAGGTCAAGGTGAGCCCTGGAAATGGTCCCCAGGTCAGGCCGGTGTGAAGATGGTTAGTTCAGGTGAGTCCAGGAGGTGTGTCTGTGGAGGCAGTGAGTCCTAGAGGTGAGTCCCAGGATAGGCTGGCATGGAGCCGGCAAGTAGGTGGCTCCCAAGGACTTGGTGTACAGTCTAAAAATAGAGCGCTTTTTTATAAGTGCATAAGTTCATCAGATACAGGATCAGAAATAGGCCATTAGGCCTTATCGAGTTTACTCTGCCGTTCTATCATGACTGATATACTCCTCACTCCCATTTTCCTGCCTTCTTCCCATAACCCTTCAACACAATTTCAATTAAAAATCTGTCTAAACTCCTCCTTAAATGTACTCACTGTCCCGGCATCCCCGCACTTTGGGGTAGTGAATTCTACAGATTCACAACCCTTTGAGAGAAGTAGTTTCTCCTCCTCAACTCTATTTTACATTTGCTACCCCTTATTCAAGGACTACAACCTCTTGTCCTCAAATTCCCCACAAGAGGAAGCATCTGCTCCACATTTATTTTATCCACATCTTTTATCATCTTGAATATCTCAGTTTGATCTCCCCTCATGCTTCTAAATTCCAGGGAATATAGGCCTAAACTGTTCAATCTTTCTTTGTATGATAATGATTTGGAGGTGCGGTGTTGGACTGGGGTCTACAAAGTTAAAAATCACATAACACCAGGTTACAGTCCAACAGGTTATTTGGAAGCACTAGCTTTCAGAGCGTTGCTCCTTCATCTACCTAATGAAGGAGCAGCACTCCGATAGCTAGTGCTTCCAAATAAATCCGTTGGACTATAATCTGGTGTTGTGTGATTTTTAACTCCATACAACAAACCCCTCATCTCTCGGATCAATCTAGTGAACTATCTTTGAACTGCTCCCAGTGCAACTTCATCTTTCCTCAAATAAGGGGACTAAAACTGCGCACAATACTCCAGGTGCAGTCTCACCCATGCCTTGTTTCATTGCAACAACACGTCTTTACCTTTATATTCTATTCCTTTGGCCATAAAAGTCATCATTCCATTTACTTTCTTTATTATCTCCTGTACTTACATGCTCATTTTCCGTGACGCATGAATGCGTAGACCCAGATCCTTCTGTACCAGACCACCCCAAAGATAACAGGTTGCCTTCCCATTTTCTCAACCCAAATGCACAATCTCGAACTTAACCACATTAAAATCAATCTGCCACATTTTGGCCAACTCTCCAAACCTATCTATATCTATTTGTAAGGTTCTTAGTTCCTCATTGCAATTTATCATCCTCCCTACCTAGTGGGCGGCACGGTGGCCCAGTGGTTAGCACTGCTGCCTCACAGCGCCTGTAGACCCGGGTTCAATTCCCGACTCAGGCGACTGACTGTGTGGAGTTTGCACATTCTCCCCGTGTCTGCGTGGGTTTCCTCCGGGTGCTCCGGTTTCCTCCCACAGTCCAAAGATGTGCGGGTCAGGTGAATTGGCCATGCTAAATTGCCTGTAGTGTTAGGTTAAAGGGGTAAAGGTAGGGGTATGGGTGGGTTGCGCTTCGGCGGTTCGGTGTGGACTTGTTGGGCCGAAGGGCCTGTTTCCACACTGTAAGTAATCTAATCTAATCTAATCTATGTTTGGGTCATCTGCAAATCTGGCTATAGAGTCTTCTATCCCTGTATCCAAGTTGCTGATGTAGATTATAAGTAGCTGGGATCCAAGGACTGAACCCTGTGGCACCCCATTAGTTACATCTTGCCATCCAGAGAAAAAAAAATCCTGCTTCTCTGTCTTCTGCCCATCAGCCAGTCATCTATCCAGGCTAATAAAAAGGAAACTTCTCTATTTTCTGTTCTAATGCTGAAGTTTTATTTATGATTCTTTATATAAGTCTGTAACAAAGACTTAAGTTTCCCCCACCTGGGTACCCTGTAGCCAAGATGGTACCAAAGTGGTGACATTATAAACTTTTCACTGCACTCATTCATATTGTGACAATAAAGGCTATTCTATTGCATTCTATTCAATGTGCAATTATATGTAGAAGCACAAAATCTTGTTTGGCTTCCTGTTTAATGTCTAGTTTGGAAGAAATTATGTATCTTAATAATTGATTTCTTCAAGATGTCTCATTCTGTGTTCTATTGGATCACAGATCTGAAATTAAATCTTCCTTGCAATATTATTTCTGCAGCCGTATCTTCCACTGTGATTATTTATTTCCATGCTTCAGAGGCTTTTAATTCCACATCACAACAATGCATTTACATTCAAATGGATGACTCTCCTGTTTACTGAATAAAATGGACGATTCCTATCTTTTGCAAGTAAAGTAAGTAATTATCATCTTTTTTACGCAGCTTCTCTACAGGAGTCTCACTAATTGTGACCTCAAGAAATCGTTCCCATTTTCTTAACACCTTTACAGAATTTATCTTTCTCTTCATGGTTTTACATAATGAATCCTGTTAGTTTAATAGCAGCTCCTAGATTATTCACACTGTCAGCAGCTCTAAATAATAATAATGGCTCTATTCATTTTTTTTCCTGGATTAGTGCTGCCGTGTGCAGTTTAAATAAACACTTCCTGCCTTTACTGTCATTTAAGTGACAGATCTTGCGCTTTTCTGCAACCTCAAGAGTCTCCTAATTTTCTTCTTCCACTGAATTTCCACTACTTAGACTTTTAAATTGCCCTGTTGTGGTTTTAATTCTGGATTTGCAACATGCCCATGTCTGTGACCTGCTTTTAAATTGTTTCTGTGGCTTTTTGATTTTCCTCACTGCAGTTGTGATTCACTATTGTGGCAAATCCATTTGAGCTGTAAGTATTATGCTTCCTGTTTCCTTTCCCAGCTTGTAAGCTGTGCTGTTTATTAAAACTTTCCCCTTCCCCACCAGAAATTTGAATTTTAAATATGAAGCTTGTGATGTGTGATCGTTCTGCAGCCTTACCTTGATTTAGCCGAGTTCCGCTAGATAATCAGCAATCAGTGTGACCTGGAACTGCATCGATATGACGAGTGCACCAGCTCCATGGAGTTCCTAGTTCACCCTTGTTGCTTTGTGTCTCTTACCAGTTCTAAAATGTTTTTTTTTTAACTATTGCTTATAGATTCTGTCTTTTGACTCCTGCCACAAGGTTCTATTCTGCAGGCTTCTCATTTGCTGACTGTCCTCCTGAGCAGTCTTCCTAAATAAATCCTCAGATCATCACTGCTGCCAGCATGTAGAGGGCAGCGTGATATATTGGCAGAGGAAATCTAGTTGGTAGCCTGATGAGAAGAGGCTCTTAAACAAGGTGAAGTTTATTGCATGACAGTCAGTATGCACAATTTCCATCAATATGAGAGATATTGTAACAGAGACGACAATGAAGAATAACTGGTAGGTCTTATTAGTTCAATATCCTAAAGCTGTTCTCCCATCAGCCTCATCAAGTTGGTAAGATGTCATCATATTGGGGGATGAGTAAGGAGCTCTTCAGTATTAACTCTTTCGGATCTTTTACACCCTTGTACAATATGGATAACACTGCTGTTTGGAGGAATTGCACTGCACAGATGAGAGCTGTATTTTCCAACATTATAACATTTTCTACTCTTACAATCGAGGTTGAAGTACATTGTCTCCCTCTAGTTTGATGACTCCACTGGTCACCACATATATTTAACTGTTTTATTCAGCTACCAATACCACTAATTATTTATGTTGTCTATATTAAGTTCAAAATAAAAAGATCCATCACCAGGTTTCATTAATATACAGATAATGTGACTGCTTCTAAAAACAACTCTCATTTGACTAACATGGAAAATAGATTAACAAACTTTGAAATAGTAAAGTTTAAACATTTCTCTTTCTAAATAATCCAACACACTCTTACACATAGATACTAGGTAAAGGGAAAAAAAAGTATTCTCTGCAGAAATTAACTTCAGAAAAAAAATATGTTGACCAATTTCTTGTCAATCTTTGAAGGGCCGAACATATAAAATCAGGACAAACCTACATGTAGTTTGCTGCCCCATTAATCATTAGTAACGTGATGGAAGCTGTCATCAACAGTGGTATCTAGCAGCACCGGCTCACTGACTCCCAGATTGGGTTCCAGCATGGCAACAAAGCTCCTGGCCTCATTTCAGCCCTGGTTCAAAAGTGTACAAAAGAGCTGAATTCCAGAGGTGAAGTGAGAGAAATGACCATTGATCTCAATGCTGCATTTGATTGAATGAGGCGTCAAAGAGTCCTAGCAGAACCACAGTTAATGGGAGTCAGGGCTCAAACCATTTGCCGGTTAGAGTCATACTTGACACATAGGAAGATGGTTGCGGTTGTTGGAGGTCAGTCATCTCAGCTCCAGGACATCTCTGCATGAGGTGCTCAGAGTGGTGTCCTGGGCCGAATCATCTTCACTACTTCATCAATGACCATTCCTCCTAAAATAACTCCACAGAGGCCAGTATCCCATCACTAAGATACCCTTTATTTCCACATGGAAAGTCCTTGCCACCTATCCAGCTTCCTTCACAGCAGTTCTCAGAGTGAACAGGATGTCTGGCACTCCTGCTCTAATCTGTCAGCCAGTGCTCCCTGATTATACCAGATTAACAAGCTCAATCAGGGGCTGACCTCATCACAATCACTGCACCTTTATCATAAAGTCAGAAGTGGGGATGTTCACCGATGACTGCATGATATTCAGCGCTATTCACAAAACCCCAGGATGTCCAAATAAAACAACATCCTGGACAATATTCAAGCTTGGGTTGAAAAATAGCAAGTAGCATCACATTTCACAAATGCCAGGAAATAACTGTCTCTAATAACATAGAGCATAGAACATAGAACAATACAGCACAGAACAGGCCCTTCGGCCCATGATGTTGTGCTGAACATTTGTCCCAGCTTAAGCACCCATCCATGTACCTATCCAATTGCCACTTAAAGTTCACCAATGATTCTGACTCTGCCACTCCCACAGGCAGCGCATTCCATGCCCCCACCACTCTCTGGGTAAAGAACCTACCCCTGACATCTCCCCTATACCTTCCACCCTTCACCTTAAATTTATGTCCCCTTGTAACACTCTGTTGTACCCGGGGAAAAAGTTTCTGATTGTCTACTCTATCTATTCCCCTGATCATCTTATACACCTTTATCAAGTCACCCCTCATCCTTCTCCGTTCCAATGAGAAAAGGCCTAGCACGCTCAACCTATCCTCGTACGACCTATTCTCCATTCCAGGCAACATCCTGGTAAATCTTCTCTGCACCCTCTCCAAAGCTTCCACATCTTTCCTAAAGTGAGGCGACCAGAACTGCACACAGTACTCCAAATGTGGCCTAACCAAAGTCCTGTACAGCTATAACATCACTTAGATTAGATTAGATTAGATTAGATTAGATTAGATTACTTACAGTGTGGAAACAGGCCCTTCGGCCCAACAAGTCCACACCGACCCGCCGAAGCGCAACCCACCCATACCCCTACTTTTACCCCTTTAACCTAACACTACGGGCAATTTAGCATGGCCAATTCACCTGACCCGCACATTTTTGGATTGTGGGAGGAAACCGGAGCACCCGGAGGAAACCCACGCAGACACGGGGAGAACGTGCAAACTCCACACAGTCAGTCGCCTGAGTCGGGAATTGAACCCGGGTCTCTGGCGCTGTGAGGCAGCAGTGCTAACCACTGTGCCACCGTGCCGCCCACTTCACGACTCTTGAATTCAATCCCTCTGCTAATGAACGCTAATGTACCATAGGCCTTCTTACAAGCTCTATCCACCTGAGTGGCAACTTTCAAAGATCTATGAACATAGAGCCCAAGATCCCTCTGCTCCTCCACCTTACTAAGAACCCTACCGTTAACCCTGTATTCCGCATTCTTATTTGTCCTTCCAAAATGGACAACCTCACACTTGGCAGGGTTGAACTCCATCTGCCACTCCTCAGCCCAGCTCTGCATCATATCTAAGTCCCTTTGCAGCCAACAACAGCCCTCCTCACTATCCACAACTCCACCAATCTTCGTATCATCTGCAAATTTACTGACCCACCCTTTGACTCCCTCTTCCAAGTCATTAATAAAAATTACAAACAGCAGAGGACCCAGAACTGATCCCTGCAGAACTCCACTTGTAACTGGGCTCCAGGCTGAATATTTACCATCTCCCACCACTCTCTGACTTCGACCGGTTAGCCAGTTTTCTATCCAACTGGCCAAATTTCCCACTATCTCATGCCTCCTGACTTTCCGGATAAGCTTACCATGGTGAACCTTATCAAATGCCTTACTAAAATCCATGTATACTACATCCACTGCTCTACCCTCATCCACATGCTTGGTCACCTCCTCAAAGAATTCAATAAGACTAGTAAGGCAACACCTCCCCTTCACAAATCCGTGCTGGCTGTCCCTAATCAAGCAGTGTCTTTCCAGATACTCATAAATCCTATCCCTCAGTACCCTTTCCATTACTTTGCCTCCCACCGAAGTAAGACTAACTGGCCCGTAATTCCCGGGGTTATCCCTATTCCCTTTTTTGAACAGGGGCACAACATTCGCCACTCTCCAGTCCCCTGGTACCACCCCTGTTGACAGTGAAGACGAAAAGATCATTGCCAACGGCTCTGCAATTTCCTCTCTTGCTTTCCACATAATCCTAGGATATATCCCGTCAGGCCCGGGGGACTTGTCTATCCTCAAGTTATTCAAAATGTCCAACACATCTTCCTTCCTAACAAGTATCTCCTCTAGCTTACCAGTCCATTTCACACTCTCCTCTTCAACAATATGGTCTCTCTCGTTTGTAAATACTGAAGAAAAGTACTCATTCAAGACCTCACTTATCTCTTCCGACTCAATACACAGTCTAATAAGAGACATTCAATGACATTACCATCACTAAGTCCATCACTATCAACATCCTGGGGATACCATTAACCAGAAGCTTGACTGGAACAACCATATAATTATTGAACCTACAGGAGCAGGTCAGGGGCTAGGAATACTGCAGCAAGTAACTCAGCTCCTAACTCACTGGAGCTGGTTCACCATTTATGACAGACAAGTCAGGATGGTGATGGATTACTCCCCACTTGCTTGAATGGATGCAACTACAACAATATTCAAGAGGCTTGACGTCAGGTCAAAGCAGTGCACTTGAGTGACACCACATCCACAAGCATTCCGTCACTCCACCACTGATGCTCAGTCGCAGCATGTACCACCTACAAGAATTGTAGATGCACTACAGCAATTCTCCAAAGATCCTTACAGACAACACCTTCCAAGCCAACAACCAAACCCATCTATTTGAATTAGAGCAGCAGAAACATGGTCCTAGCCGTTCAGCATCCTGACTTGGAAATATATCGCCGCCCCTTCAGTGCCATTGGGTCAAAATCTTGGAATTCCCTCCCTATTGTTATTATTGGTCTAAACACATGGATTGCAACAATTTAATTTGGTACCTTCTCAAGGGCTGAATAGAGATAGGCAATAAGTGTTAGCCCAGCCAGGGATGTTCATGTCGCATGAATTAATTGAAGAAAAGAAAGAAAGGAGAATATTTGAAATGTTCTGGATGGTTGTCTGGTGTCCGAGTACACATAGATAACCAACATGGTTTACACCCAATCACTTCAGATGAAGCTCATTCTGAAGATGTGGAGAGGAAGTGTGAAGTCTGTAATGGGTGGCACAGTGACTCAATGGTTAGCACTGCTGCCTCACAATGCCAGGAATTGGGTTCAATTTCAGCCTTGGGTGGAGTTTTCATGTTTTCCTCATGTCTGTGGGAGTTTCTCCTGGGTGCTCCGGTTTCAGCCCAAAGATGTGCAGGTTAGCTGGATTGGCCATGCTAAATTGTCCTGTAGTGCCCAAGGAGGGGAAGGTAAGGTGAATTAGTCATGGCAAATGCCGGGTTACAGGGATAGCGAGGGTGAGTCTAGGTGGGAAGCTCTTGATGACTTGATGGGCTGAACAGCCTCTTTCTGAACTGTAGGGATTCTAAGGCAAACTAAGTTAGTAATGGAATTGTCTTCATAATACTTATGCTTCATTGGCTATATGGAGCATTGAGATGCTATACAAATGAATGTACATTTCTTTAGGCAGACAAGGAGGGATAGAACATTGAGATTTTGGAGGAATAGACTTGGGTTGTAAGCAGCTCTGGGTTTTAACTAGACAATGCCTGACTTGCTTCAGGAACACACAGCTAATGGTTGAATGCATCTGGTCCAGTACAAGAAAGAATTTCACAGCTAATGCACAGAATGAGATGAAAAGTTCTTTATTCCATCTGAATAAGAATACTTTGATTATAACTGCAAAACTGATCATTTAATCAGTGCAATCAAATACCATTTATCATCAGAAGTTAAAGCAATTGTGCAGATCCTGAATTTGGTAGGGGGGTGTAGTTTGATCATTTCAAACCAGCATAAGCAATGATTGTTAAAACTGAATTCCATTGTACTCAGCAGAAAGGGTGAAAATAAGTAATAATTTGTGAACAAATATGGACATTTGTTCGACTGTTCTGATTTGGTCATGTTGATTATAAATTAGCCATGAGTAAATACAGCCTGTTCTCACAGTAATCCCACAAGTAATGTGCTGATAATTATTGAACTCCTCTGCCAATTACATCATGTGTTATCAGCCCTATCCAGATACATTACTCATGATTGATGTCATGAACAACACAAAAAAAGTTTCACGCCAGGGATTGCAAGCTCAGCAGATGCTCCTCTAGAAGAAAAGATAGTGAATGGTGTTGATGCAATTCAATATCAAGTATGTTTAAAGGAGATACCACATTGCATCGTACATGTTCAATGCTCATTCCGAAAACTCACATTAGTGTGCCTAGTGCTGTGAGAAGGAAGATACTGAAATAATATTGTACAAATCTTGTCAGCTATGGGTCCCTTGTGAGTCTTTCATGCAACATTACCCAGATCTTGGAGACACTGTTCACTTAGCCCAATGAATTTATAAATAGCTAGAATTCTTATCCTACACAACACATTTTAGAATACTTGGTTCATGAGAAACCACTGCTTTGTGGTTAATACTGCTTTAACGTAACCCATTATTTTGAACCTGTGGGAAGTACTTGTGAGGGGTGGCGTGATAGATGCTCCATTTGAACTTTATTTCATCTGCTTGGCTGTGCCTATGCCATTCCTGTCTGGGGACCGATGACTGTGGATTATGATTGGCTGCCACCCAGTCAAACCTTAGACGCTAGACATTGAAGGACAATGTACCTTCCCCATACATTCACCTCCAAAGTCACATTAAAAATATTCTTCTAACAGAGTGAATTGACTCCATTTGTGTTCAATGTCTCTAACCAACAAATTAGAATCATAGATCACCATGGAATCCTACAGCGTGGAAGCAGGCTATTCGGATCATCAGGCCCACACGAACCCTCTGAATATCATCCCACTCAGACCCGTCCACCTCCATCACTGTAATCCTGTATTTTTCTTGGTTAACCTACTGAGCCTGCACATCCCTGAACACTATGGGCAATTTAGCATGTCCAATCCACCTAACCTGTATATCTTTGGATCATGGGTACCCATAGGGAACCCACACAGACATGGAGAGAACACGCAAACTCTACTCAGACAGTCGCCTGAGAGTGGGATCGAACCCAGACCTCTGGCGCTGTGAGGCAGCAGTGCTGACCACTGAGCCACTGTATCACCCATCTGACGTTAATTCCAGAATTTGTAAAAGGGCAATTTTCTACCATCATGATCTTGTCGGGTCGTAATTTCGATTTTTGACAGGAAGAAAGAAAGCATGAGCATGAATTTGTGCAGCACCTTGTGTAATTTTAAAACCAATGAGGTATTTTGTTGATGCACAGTCACTATTGTAATGTAGGCAAAGTGCAATCAGTTTGCAGGTAGGGAGATTCTACACAGCAGGGTAACAGTTTTTGCAACATTGGTTGAGGAATAAATACGGTGTAGGACACCTGGGAGAATACGATTGTTTTTCTCTGAATGTTGCCTTCAGATCTTTCAGAGAGTAGAATGAGTCCCAGATGAAACATTTCACCCTGAGAGATGGCACCTCTGAAATGCAGTACTCCCTCAGTAATGTATTGACATGCCAGTACAGATTGTGTTCTCAGCTTTCTGGGGTGAAGTTTGAATCAACAATCTGCTACTACAAAGGGGGACAAGGGTGGGGACTGCCACCACTGAGCTATAGCGAGTAGTTGAGAGTGAAAAGTTAGATCATTAAATCATCGTTTGCAAAGAAATATTCAATCCACAGAATTGTAGTCATTGAATTATGATCACTGCATTATACAGTTCCAATTTTTACAAGCTCCCTGAATTTGTTCAGCCAACAGCCCTGTCATGGAATTCGTGAAGCTGGGCTTTCCCAATATCTGAAGCAAATTTATCTAGTGAATGTCTGAGCCATACTGACCAAGGAGTCTCCCAATTCATTTTGATGTATGTTAATTAACGTGGCTATCAGTGCAGCCAATGAGGTGATCCACAAAATTCCTGGAATAGGAAAGGGAAACAGCACAATTGGTTGTCATCCAGCAATTGTTGTTGGAAGTACCCTTGGAAAATATCAGATGAGATAAATATCAGGCTGTTGTGAGATACTCTGCATTGTTGAATGGAACCATAGATGCATCATAGAAAGCATCCCATCTGGATGCATCACAGCATGGTATGGCAAGTGCTCTTCCTACGACTGGAAAAAAAATACTGAGTTGTAAACATAGCCCAGTCCACCTCTTCCATTGGGCAGATGATATAAAAGTTTGTGTGCACATTTGAATAGATTCAAGAACAGCTTCTTCCCCATTGCCGTTAGATGTCCGAATGAATCTTTCGAATTTTAAATGTAATGTTGAGATTCTCTGCAGCCGTAACATTGTATTCCTCACTCTTTTCTATTACCCTGATGCACTTTGTATGTTATGATATGCTGATACTGCATGCAAAGCAAAACTTTTCACTGTAACTAGGCAATGCCCTCATCCCACAAATGAATAAAACAAAAGAAAAGAAACACCATGTTTCGAGAAGGCTTTCACTACCTGTAGCTGAAAAACATTGCAAAAGGAAAATGCTAAAAGTGCACAAAGCATGTCAGTTGTCTCCACAGTCATGGGTGCAAACTTCCAGTTTTGGAGGTGATGATAAAGCATCACAGTTCAGTCACTAGTGGCATCCCAGAAACCAACTTCCTTCCTGATGATACTTGAATTGAGATCTAGATATTTTCAATAAACCTGTTCAAATGTGTGACAGCGCACCTCTGGATCAGGTAGGATTTGAACCAAGCCTTCTGGCCCAGAGATAGGGACACAACTACTGCATAACAAGAGCTATTCAATTAAATTCTATTCAAGAAATGCCAAGCTCATTAGCTTTTCCCTATCATTGAATCACCTGTGTCTTTTTTTCCATCTATTAACCATCACCAGTAAATCACTGGTGTTTCCACTTGAATCACTTCTGGGCAAAGCCCATTATGAGTAATGCAAACTATCACAGGGAAGGGAGAGGTAAGGACAGAGAGACAGAGAGCGGGCACTAAATCAAAATGGAATTGGAAGAGGAAATAAAACACTCCAACCACACACGCTCCCCAAAAGCTTGGTCTTTCCGCCTTGATGTTAATTGAGTCCGACATCAATTTAATGGCCAAATTTACTCAATTCTTGTTCAGCCAACTGGCAAACCAACCCAGGTAGGTTCTCAAATTTGGGGGAGGTGGTGATGAGAATAGTCCCTCAGTTTGAATGATTGAGGAGCTTGATCTTAGATGTGGGGGTGACTGCTGAAGCCTATCCATTGTCTGTATCTCTCTGTGAACACACCCCACCCCCCCCAACCCCGCCGGGCCGAAAAAATATGCTGCCCACTAACTGACTAGCTGGGCGGCACATCCACCTCCGGCAAAATTATTTCACAGATTGATCCTGTATTGCCTTCTAGACTGGCTAGTTGGAGGAAGATACGGTGGACCATGTTTTAAAGAGCCACCTCAGGTGTCTCACCGCTTTTTCACCTAGTGAGTGAGACACTTGATAAAAATGATGTATTCTCCCTCCTACATCTTTGCCACTTCACTACGAAAATTTCCAGCAGGCATTAAGGTTAGAGCAAAGAACAACAAAAACTTTAGCTGTGATAGAGGTTCTCCCGAGCACCGGCCAATATTCACCCCTCCATAAACATCACAAAACTAAACAGGTGATGTGTTCATGATTACATTGCTGCTTGCAGGAGTTTGCTGCGGGCAAAGAGGTACCCCCAATTCTTACAGTACAACAATGACAATATTTTAAAAGTACCCCATTGTTTGTCAAGTGCTGTGGGGCATTCACAATTGCAGAATGCTGGTGAAACTCAACAGGTTAGGCAGCATCTGTGGAGAGAGAAACAGAGTTAATGTTTTGAGTCTGGTATGGTTCATTGCAATTTTACATTGTCCCTGGTACATACATCAATATCAACCATTTTAACTTCTGGGAATATAATAAGCAGAGCCAAAGCTTGCCTGCAACAATAAGACAATGAACAACTGAAATTACATGTTACTCTATAGCAAATCACCCTTTAACAACATGAGGATTTTTTTGCAGCAGCAGTACCAGCTTTTCCTGGTTTTTTTTGCCCATCTCCACCCTTTCTGCTCTCTCGACAATCAATGCTGGTTTCATGGCCATCCAGCGCCCTGATCACTTCTCATTTTTCATGTATAAGCTCGATACTGTTTTCATTATGCACATTGTCCCACCCCAGATCCGGAGTAGCATTGCACATTTTCATATTTCCATTATCCTGTGGACACCACTCCTATCCTACTACTCCATCCTCTCTGGTTGGGATCTGGGGATTCAACAGAGTTTAGGGGTCTTCTCCATCTGTGCAGCTCAATAAATAAATTCCAATTCACAGTTCACTGTGGAGCCCATGACCTGTCTGTGGCTCTTGTTCTGTAAACAGGAATCAGTGATTCTCTCATGGTCAGAACTCTGCCCCATATGTTCAATTAAGAGTCAGGCCTTTTTGCATGGAGGTAAATTTGCTTGCTATTGTTTCTTTTTCTAGCTTACGACTTTGTGAAAACCGCTTCAATTTCATCTATTGTTAAGAGTAACTTAGCATCCTACAGAGGTGCTCAGATGTGGCTTTAATAAGAGGAATGTTGCAAAGGTACTGTTATAAGAGACAGTTAGTGCATGAAAAGTGCATTTAGTGCAGTTAGTGCATGCAAATAAATAAACTCCAAGCAATAAATTTCACTGCTTAGCCCTGTGGAAAGTGTCATCGATAAATGTTATGGTTACATGCACTGAAACCATCTGCTTTGGTTTTATTCATGGTCAGTAATCCTTCTTACAGGTATTACTGTAAGTTAGTGATACCAAGTGGGAACGATACCTATGCAAAGCCTTCAGCAGGGAAAGGGCTGAATCTTATTGAACAGAATAGATTCTGGTACTAAATAGCTACTTACAATCTATCTGAGTTACATGAGAATCTCTGGTAAGACCTCAGGCTAGGCATAAGAGTAGGCACACATTATGATTTAGCTACTTTGAACTTGAACTTGGCACTCGAACAAATCAATCCGAACCAGTACGAAACACAATGTAGGAGCAAATTACTTCAGATGCTGGAATCTGTACTGAAAACAACAAATTCTGGAGATCACACAGTGGATCAGGCAGCACTTATGGATGCCACCTGAACTCACTGTGATCTCCACCATTTCTTGTTTTCAGTAATAAACACACATTGGTTGGCTCTACTCAAGAACACTCCTTTATATTCTGATACGTGGAACTCATCTCCTTGACGTCAGTTAAACTTTTCATGCACTAACTGCCTCTTATAACAGTACCTTTGCAACATTCCTCTTATTAAAGCCACCTCTGAGCACCTCTGTAGGATGCTAAGTTACTCTTAACAACAGATGAAATTGAAGCGGTTTTCACAAAGTCGTAAGCTAGAAAAAGAAACAATAGCAAGCAAATTTACCTCCATGCAAAAAGGCCTGACTCTTAATTGAACATATGGGGCAGAGTTCTGACCATGAGAGAATCACTGATTCCTGTTTACAGAACAAGAGCCACAGACAGGTCATGGGCTCCACAGTGAACTGTGAATTACACAGTCATCAGGTTACCACTTCTTTCATTGCTCTGTCACTTGTAACCATGGACACAGACTATTAGACTGTTTGCAAAAACATAAAGCTGCAGATATGGTCACTTGGTCAATAATTTGTGAAAAAAGCCAATATCATCATGTCTCAAATGTATCCCTTTATACTATGAATGTGATCACTGTGTCAATTTAACATGGTGGATGCAGGGGTAACTTTAAACTGTTAAAGATAAAGGGACAGCATGTGACCTTAATTAACTTCATGTGCCATCTGTACTTAGACCAGCTTTCAATGAAGAGGGTCCTGAAACTCATCAAACACTGGATACCACTCAACATAAAATGCCAACTGCATGTCCCATCACTAAACCTAAACAATTAAATGATATATTTAAAACAAACCTCTAAGAAAATAATTAAAACAAAGATGACAAAAGTATCTGTAGCCTGAGTATGACATAACCAAGGCTAAATTTAGCTGAAGGAGTGTGTTTTTGCAGACTAGTGGACATCTGTAAAGCATTTTGCTTTTCATTTTAATGAAAAGGCATTAAATAAAATATATTGCGTACCAATAAAAATCATAAGTTAACTTGCTATATTATTGTTTCAGCTATTTTGTTTCTCCATTTTTAAAATTTACAACATGAGGCTGCACCTGACAGCCATAAATAGGTTTATTCAATCTAAAGAGACTAGTCTAGCATTTGTACTTCACAAAAGCCTCATTCCCTATTTCATCTCAGGTTCTCAGTTCCATATTTTATTTTCTTCCTCGTACTAACTGGGTGTTCACTTATCTACATCCCAGCTCTTTATCTCAACCATGCTTCTATGCTACAAAGATGTCAACATATGGAAGACCCTTGGTCAGAAGAAATTCACTGGCAGGAAACTCTGTATGAAGGGTCACAATTTTCTGAGAACAAGAGAACAGCAAGAAAAAGTATAGAAAAGAAAACTGGAGAAAGGAATGCTACAATATCAAGGCCGAGGTCTAATTCCATCTCCCTGAAATACCTGCCGATTGTGTGGATGGGGATGTGGCTCTGGGATTGGAGTCATCAACCACACAAGGACCCACAGAACTCATGATCGGACACACGGAATTTCCAAAGTGGACAATCACACTTGTTAGTGAGTGATTACCAACAGCCTCAAGTCTCAGTGATGGTGAATTCTGCATACTTACCAATCTCTATGTAAATAAATCCCATTTGAATTTGTGCCTGGATTATCTGACAAATAGAAACTTCCTTGTTGTGTTTGCTCTATCACTCCTCTTCAGAATCTTCGAGGTCTCATTTTCACTGGTCCACATCAGGGTGGAATTTAATGTGCAAACATGTCAGGACTATGGTGAATGTGCTGAAGGGTGGTTATTGATATTGCATAGCACACCCAGAAATATATTAAGACCATCTGTTATTGCCTTTTGATTCATTTCCTTCTTTAGCCTATTATTTCTGGATTACTCATCCATGGACAATAGCAGTCATGATGTGGTCCAATTCTCACCTCCAGTGTCTGAGGGAACAATCTAAAATTTTAAAATATAGAAACAAAATTAGCTGAAAGCAATAATATAACAATTTGACTTTTGATTATTGAAACAGTGTAATAGGGAAGAAGGAAGAAGTAAATCAGAAATGAAAGGAAGACTGTCGAGCCTGCAGCCCAGCTGATAGACAGGACGGGAAGTTACTTCTCCCAAACAACCAAGGAAGAGGTTGTCTTGGAGGGATTGAAATGTTCTGGTTGGAGTTACAACAACAGGAAAGCAATATCCATCTCCTGTATCCAATGCAGGTGTCTGTTTAATGAGCAAAATCAGTCCAGACAAGGTGAATGAAGGTGGCTTCTTTCCAATGTGCGGATCACTCCACCACCGCAATCTGCTTTCCCAAGCATACTTCAAACCATCACTTATCATACAAAGTTAATTTGTAGGCCAACTTATCCCTGTTTGTGTATCCCTGTCCTCACATTACCATCTGTCCATCCACGTTTGAAACCAACCCTTAAGCCTTATGCAATGTATTTCCTTTCCATTACAGTCATCTCCAATAAATCCTTTTCACTCATGAGGAAGACACTCAATTACTCTTACTCACGGGATTCTTCTCTCTCTCTGTCAGAGAAAGCAACGCAGATTACCAGGAGGGGCACAGAGTCAGAGCCCACTGACTATCTTGCAACTAACAGTTGCAAAAGAGGAATCACTAGACACCAGCACAGTTTTGAGAAGCCTGACTGTTGGAGATATCAAGAGAAGGGACCTCCCACCTATTGAGTGACTTTATTAATTTTAGACAACCAAATAGCACATAACACATTCAGTTGATGTCAAAATTAGGTGAATTATTATTATTTTATAACAGTAACGGGAAATATACAGTACTCATTCATGCCTTTTGCATCACATATTCAAATGTTTTAATGAATTTGACAGAATGTGTGAACTCCAACACTTCAAAGCAGTTCAGGATGTGCAATCACCCAATTCACACAGATCATGCACCAGCTTAGATGCATGTAAGTAGGACCAGTAGGTTTTTATTGGGTAAATCACTTCACAACTGAGCAAGGACAGGTGGCGACAAGGACAGCGTTAGATTAGATGACTTACAGTGTGGAAACAGGCCCTTCGGCCCAACAAGTCCACACCAACTCTCCGAAGAGCAACCCACCCAGACCCATTCTCCTCCATTTACCCCTTCACTGAACACTACGGGCAATTGAGCATGGCCAATTCACCTAACCTGCACATTTTTGGACTGTGGGAGGAAACCAGAGCAGCCAGAGGAAACCCATGCAGACACGGGAAGAATGTGCAAACTCCACGCAGACAGTCGCCCGAGGCGGGAATTGAACCCGGGTCTCTGGCACTGTGAGGCAGCAGTGCCAACCACTGTGCACCATGCCACCCATGTGGACCTGTCTTAAGCAGTCTGCTTATCTTATCTATTGAGGCATTCCCCTCTTGTCTACAGCAGGGAAAGTTTGGATACGTATTCTCCTGAATCACTTACTTACTGTGGCTGAGGAAATCCTTCCAGGGTAATCACTGACACAGTTTTTGTTGCCAGACACATCCAAGAAAACTATTCAGAACACAACCAGGAGCTCTTCATCATATTAATTGATCTGACTAGAGTTTTTGATGCAGTAAATTGTGCTCCAAAGAGTTGCATGACCATGAAACTTGACCACAATCCTGCAATTGCTTCTTGATAGTATGACTGCCATTCTTATAAGTGGGAGATCAGAAACAGGCATCTTTAAAATCTGGACCAGGATCAAGTAACGCCACATGTTAGTCACCAGACTATTTACAATTTACTTGACAGTGACAATTCACCTCAAAGATCAACTGCTTTCTGCTATCAGTATTAAATGCCATCCAGACAGTGAACTATTTAACTTCAGTCACCTCAGTGCCAAAATAAAGTGACCAACATAGACACACACAATCTACAGTTTTTGGTGACTATAGTGCTGTTGCCCAAACTGCAAAAGATTTGCAAACTACTCTTGACCTCTTCAATTCTGCATACCGATAACCTGGGCTGAGTTTGAATATTATCAAAAAATTTTGGTCCAAACCTGATCAGCCAAATGTTCCACCCAGAATCCCTACAGCATGGAAAGAGGTTATTTGACCCATCAGGTCCTCTAGTGATCCTCTGATAGCATCTCAACCTATCCCTGTAAATCTCCACTTAACATGCCTAATCCATCTAGCCTTCACATCCCTGGACACGACAGGACAATACAGCATGGCCAGTCTACCTAACACGCACATCTTTGGTCTGTGGAAGGAAACCCATGCAGACATGGGAGAGTGTGCAAACTCCACATAGATGGTCACCCACGGGTGGAATTGAACCTAGGTCCAATGATGTGAGGCTGCAGAGCTAACCACCGAGCCGCCATGCCAACCTCCAGGAATATTTTGAACAAATCATTTGTCTTGGCAACAACCTCTCTCAAAAGGTGATGATGATTTAGTACCAGATCAACTGCAGTGGCTCGACTTGCAGACTGTGGCAGTAGTTGCTTCACTTCACAAGTCAACCCAAGTTCCAACATACAGAGCAGATGTCATCACCACACACCCGTACAGCAGTGACTGCATATCGCTCGAGAGCACTAGAAAACTTTCATTAGCCTTATCTTCCAACACATCTTCCAGTGCAATGGTAGACCGTCAAGTTCATGTCCTTCTCAAAGCCACTTCCACAAGCATTGTGGACAAGCAAAAGGAGCTTTTGGACACTATACCTGAGTGGCTGAAACCTGTCTCCCTCACTAGATCCCGTTTTTACCGTTCCCAAACAGACAGATTTTCAGGGGAGGACAAATTAAAATGTTTCAAACTCTGAAATTCTCTTTGAAGTGCAGCAGCACTGACATGAAATCCAGGGAAGAGTTTGCCACCAATTACTCAGAATGACAAAACATTTCTATCAAACTGCATTACACTTTGCGTCACAACATTCAAACGATGAGGAAGAGCAATATCAGAGAAGGAAAGAAGAAGAAACATATCCAACATTTCAGATCCCACTGCCTTCTGGGCCATCCTCTCCCATGTGTTCAAAGATCTGTGGGTTCAGAGTTAGCCTGTTCATTCACATGAAGACCCATGATGGGAACTTGTGAGCCTGAGTACGTGTGAGGCCATTCTTACCACATGGAACAGCCCATGACATCAGTCTTATCCATTTACTGGTGACTGGTGACTGCCTGATCCTGCAAATGTCGTCACAGAAAGATTCAGAGTCAAAAAAAATCCAGTTCAGTTCCAGCATTTGCTTTATAACTTTTTGTACACCTTTGCAAGTGCTGCTATATCTTTTTAATAATATGGAGACTGGAATCGTATGTAATACACTGAGCGTACTCTAACCAAAGATGGATACAAGTTAACATAACTTGTCTGTTTCTTTTCCTTTTATTTCTTACAATAAACTTGGAAACTTACATTTTAACAAATAATCTCAACAATACTTTTCTATACCACCATGCCATGTCACCTTGAAAATACTTCATCATGTGAATTACTTTGTCGTTGTGATATCAATCAGTCTCACTGTAGGAGCTGATGCCTTTAAAAAGTAAAGAAAAATCAGGGAAATTGGCATCTCCCAGAATTTTCCCACAAAATGTCCTCTAAAACTCAGTAAATCTCTCATTAGTAATCAACCTCTTACAGAACATTCTGTTCCAAATTCCACATAACATTATACAGCTAACAGTATCAATATCTTAACATATTGAATGAAATTGATGTCAAGGTGACTCTGGTCTAAAGCGACCAACATAAAGATAATAATTATCTCTCACCTGCCTCTATTGTGTAAGGGTAAGCTAATGGCATCCTATCAGTAATTTAGTTTCCTGCTTTCTGAGTGAGAAATCTAAATTCACAGCATGTCTACAAAGGTTTTATACTTACCAGAACATCAGAATGTAAGTTTTGCACTATATTCTGCAGTACAGTAAATATGAGGAACTGTCTGAATAGAAGGCAAGTATAAACAGCACTGCTGAAGGTGAGAAGCTGAATTAAACTCACCTGACCAAGCCCGGGAAATGACGTCCACTCATAAAGCATGAGAGTTTTCATTTTTGATTCTTCAATTTTCTCTCTTTGAGCCCTTTGAAGCCTCAGTCAAATCCAGGTTAGCAAGACCAGTAGGATAACTTACATGGGAACTATCATTCCTGCTCACCCAATCTTCAGGCACATTTACTTAATGCAAGGTGTTACAAAGTGACTAGGAATGGGAAAAATATCTGATATTTTCCTCTCTTTCTTAAAGCTAAGGATGTGGAAACCGAAATCTGCAAAGACCGATTGTGAGCCATGAGTGTTCCTCCACCATAAAATACTGCAAATACTGAGCAAAGCCCAGTGACTAATCTTGGGACTTTCCTGATCTCTTGCTCAATACTATACCATCTGAAATACTGACTTACTGAGATAAGGGAGTGAACATATAATATGGCCTTACTTTCACACAGCAACAAAGTGATCAGTGTGAGGTGTTAATGCCTTTAGAAAAGAAAGGAATGAAAGACAGCTGGCAGAGATAGAAGCTCAGAGATAGACAAACGCCAATTAAACCTTGTTCAATGGTTTGGACATGCAATTACAGCAATAATGATCTTACTTATTGGACTGGATTACTTGGCTTGGTAAGGAAGGTTACCACAAGTGGGAGAAAGTGAGGACTGCACATGCTGAAGATCAGAGTCAAAGAGTGTGGCGCTGGAAAAGCACAGCCAGTCAGGCAGCATCCAAGGAGCAGGAGAGTCAACATTTCGAGCACAAGCTCTTTATCAGGTGTCTTTAATCTCTAACTGCTTTTGATACTTTCTGCTTCTGGTAATAATTGCTAAATTAAAACATTTTTAAGAACTGACCAGCTTTATGAATCTTCATGGATTCAGTGAAAACAGAATCAGAATGTTAGTGTCACTTATTGTGCAATAAGCTGTGAGCACTTAGTGGTTCTGTCATTTATCCTATCACCCTTACCACTCTGTAAGTGCCCTTGCTCTTTCAGTCATCATGGGCCAAGGTGATACAGTTAGAAGCCAGACCTCCAGCCCAGAACTGATTGAAGTTGCTACTGAAGGTCATTCATAGTTCCTCAATTGGAGAGAAGCTGCCTTCCATCAGCCATTCTGCAGGCACTGGAGAACTACTTTGAAAAAGCATTAGGAGGAGAAACAACACATGGAAGACAGGCATAAAGGAAATGTGCAAGGGAGATTAATTTCATCTTGTATATAATCTTTAATGAGCGAATGTATAAAATTGAAATTGTATGTGCAAATTTTTATATTATTGAAACAAGGACAAAAAAGTACTGAATGATTGAAAAAAGAATAAGAATATACAACAGATAGTGAATAGGGAAGGGTAGTTGAAGTTACTGTTGAGGAGAAAAGGGCATTGTATCTTCATTTTAAGTATAGCTACTGATCACGTGCAAAATCAGCTATGTTGCATTGATGTTAGATAACATGATGAGAATCTTAGTCTGTAGCTAAGCTGTCTTTGCTTACCATCTTTTGTATATAGTTATATTAAATAAACCTTGTTACTGTTCACTCATAAGAAGATTGATCACGTATTCATACATAGTGGCAATGCTGACCAATGGCAGCATTGGTCAGAGGTAGGTGACAGAAGCCTAAAGTAAGGCCCAGTGATTGTAATCCATGAGGACAGTTCAGCAAACCCAAACCTGGAGGTGGAATAAATAGCAAAATGATGCTCAGAGGTTCTAGCGGCCAGATAGTGATGGACCCCTTGGTATATCTCAATACGAACTGTGGAATGGGAAAGCCAGCACAGAAACTGATTCAAGTGCATGAGAAGAATATGCAGGATGTAACAAGAAGAAATTATTGAGAACAATAATGAGTTTCCATAAATCAGAGGTTTATAGAGGAGAATGAATGTACAAGAGGAGAAATCCACACAACACAAGAGTACAGGTGGGAGAGCAAGCAACAATAAAGTCACTGTACTCTTGATAATGGAAAATAGCCTTAGATTTACTGGTCCCACTGGAAAACATGGAAGGCCATGACAAGCCTGTGGATTGAATATATTGACGCCAATGGTTCATCTGGTACTACAACAGGTCTTGACATAAGGTCAGACAATGACCAGGTCAGTGTACTGTTGTACGATATTGCTGTCATGGCAATGCCATTCTTGCCAGACAAGACATTGCAGAAGAAAGAGGAATGTACAAAACTAAAGCTTTAGACTCCAATTTCAGTTTAAGAATCTACACCTGGCAAAGGTAAACCAAAGAAAGCAAGAGTTATTGGGAACCATTGATTCCTTCATAGATGATTTGTATCACCTTGATGATAATTGTCAACATAGAAAATTGAAAAAAGAGTTCCCACAGGATCATATTGTAGTGGGGGTACAGGCTGAAGTCCTCTCAGAGTTTTGTAGCCTAAAGCAGATCTTACGTTACAAAAGGCAGTGCAGAATAACAGACAGGCTGAACTTCACAAACAGGCTTTTTATTAGAGAGGGCAAAGAATGTCCCTGGGATCAGACTGGGTGAAAGTGAGGACTGCAGAAGCTGGAGATTAGATTCTAGATCAGAGTGGTGCTGAAAAAGCACAGCAGGTCAGGCAGCATCCGAGGAGCAGGAAAATCAATGTTTTGGGCAAAAGCCCTTCATCAGGATTTTTCTGCTCCTTGGATGCTGCCTGACCTGCTGTGCTTTTCCAGCACCACTCCAGTCTAGACCCTGGGATCAGACCGCTGACTCTAACTCACTTCAGTTCATTACTTGGAAAGTTATTAACAGACCCGCATGACACCTGGACAGTATGGAAAGACAGCACTTTTACTGTCATTGTCCATGTTGTGGTGGGAATTGTCTGCAACAACAATACCACAAACCCAATCACTGATGCAGACTCTTGCACATTCCATAAAATGGGCCAGTTACAGATAGTTCACTGAAGTAGCAACAGGAAATTTCAATCAACAGTTCTGAAGGTTAAAAATAGTTCACTTCGCTCTGACCCCGACCACCAAGATGAATAAAATGCACACTTCTTGGGTGAAATGGTAGATCCACAAGACAATTTCTGACATGAAATATCAAAGGCAATAGACAACAGAGCACACAAATCAATTATTTCAGACACTATGCCATAGTTAAGAAATGAAATCTCAGACCACTTTTCATAAAATTCTAAGGTTCAGGAAGTACAAGAATTAGAGTAAGAAGCTAAATGCATGCTAGACCTCATTACAATGAAAATGAGATCACAAAGACCTTGTGCGTGATTCCTAATAAGTAGAATTCTTTAATAAGTGGAGTTGTTTCTACAGCTTTAGACATTCTTTGGTTGGCAGACAGTAAAGTATTCCAGTCCCAGCTTTGCAAATGTTTGATACACATTCTAATTCTTGATCCTAAAATGCTGGAAGCTGCAAGATAAGAAGGTATCAAAGAAAGTGATGACCAGCAGAAGAGTACAGTCTGGTTGGCTCTATCACAGTATAACTATGGAGAAGGAAACCAGAATAGAAGTCATTCATTTACTGGAGTCAGAAACTTCCAATCTTCTTGAGCTTTTATATTCAAGTGGCATCATTCCTGACATCCCAACTTTCTCTTTTGAAAACAATCAGTCTTTTCTTGAAGCTGATAATGAAGCTATCTATTAATTGTACAGAACCTACTGAGGGATGCAGCAGCAGTAACCACAGTCACAGTTAGGTGAGAGGGTTCCTCTCCAATCTAGAAACCGGACTACTGCTACAATCCAAAGAAATAAACAAGTCACCAATCACTGAGGAAACCAAATGCAATTTCAAAACCTCCGTGGCCAGTAAAATATCTGAGCAATGATAAATTATGAAGGTGGACAGGGATCTTCAATCAAGCAATGAAGAGGTTTCAGAGCTCTAAATTAAAGTCAAGATCTTTGGAGCTTCAATCAGGATGGATGGTTCCACACCAACATATGCAGAAGCCATATGCATGCATTCAATCTTTGAAATCACTCAGAGAACATTAATGTACCTAGTTAAAGATTTCAATCCTCCAAAACAACCCAGCAAGAAGAAGAAATACAAACACTTCAAGTAGTTAATATAAAGCTATGCAGAAAGAAATTGTTGTTCCTTAGACGGCAGCTGCAGAACGTAATGAAAATCGATCAGCAACCCATGGTTTGACTGCAACCATTCCCATAGGCTCATACAGAATGGAAACAGACCCTTCGGTCCAACTCATCCGTGCTGACCAGATATCCTAAATTAATCACAACCGCTTTTATGAATCAATAACACCCCAGACTTTGGTACTCACTGAAGTTGAGATCTGAGAATTGTTCCCTGAATATTCTTGGCAGAAGTGACCATTCATTGAGCGCATTTTATCCTTCTGCATCCCTCAATTATCCCCCCTCCTCAAGAGTTGTTCATTTGTTTGAACATCTTATTCAGCTGTCAGAGGTGAAGCGCAGGTTTCCAATGGCGCTTACAGTTATGGCAACAGTCATTTAAAATCATCAGTACACAAAGATTCCCATCATCCTCTCACTGCTCCATGTTGCCAGTGGCTATTTGATGAACACTCAGAAATTGCTTTACCAAAATGTCATCCTATGTACCTCCCATTGGAAGCTCGGCTGTGCACCTCAACACCACTTCCGGACCAAAGAAGCTGGACTGTCCCTAAAATACAGGAGTCATGTGGCCCAACTGAGCAACACCATCCCCTCCCAATCCCTCCCCCATCCCACCCACGCCATCCCCAATGAGTACTTCATTTTCCTTACTCTGTACTTTCATCATCTCCGTTCATCCACTTGTGAGCATGTATCAGATGTAATCTCTGTGGATGGTGGCTATTTTCAACAACAGCCAAACCTCTTCTGCTTGAGTGTGGAGAAACCAAATAATGCCCCAAAAAAACTGCAACATTTTCACAAGATGTTGTGTAAAAAAGCATCAGATTGAAGCCAGATATGGTTTAGAATCTGCAAGCATCTGTTAAACTGAAGACTGTGCTATATACAGCAACAGTTAAGTTATTCACTTCACCCAAAAAATGAAAATGAATTGTCAATTATTAGCTATCATACAGCTGGAAATTGCACTCTCAGCTTTGCTGTAATGATTAGTTTTAATGGCTATTGGTTGTTGCATTCTTTTTGCAATGTAGGGAAAAACAATCTCATAACAAGCCAAATTGTCTCAGACGAGGCCATCTGGCTCAAAGTCTGAGTTGGCTCTTTATAGAGTTCCTCCTTCTGTCTCCGTTTCATCTTTACAGGACTCATTTTTTATTGAGTGGTGACATTGCAGCTTTCAGCCTGGATGTAGCACTGACAGAAAGGCTGCTGTGAGTTGTTTTGGGAATCTTATTTTCATCCCGAATGGAATAACTTCTTATTGACCTCGCAAGACAATATAATCCAGTGGAAATTGCTGACTGACTTGTACATTCATGGTTACAACCAGTCTGTTTGTATCGGTGTACGAAGTTGACAGAGAATAAAATAAAATGTTTAATGTCTCCCACCATTCAGTGTCATCAAAATTACCTGACACCAAAGATTGAAATTGTGATGGAAACATGCTGCATCACTTTCTAAGGCAGCGTCCCATTTTATTTAAACAACAGTTACAAGCAGTGCTTTGAATTCCTCTGAGAAATTGCTGGAAATGTGGACGCAGACAATGGACACAAGAAGCACACAGAGTGCAGGGAAGATCGTGTTAGAGCTAACAGCTCTGCTGGATTGAATGACAAAGTTTGGGGAGAGCTCCCCTTCCCCCATGACCATACATTGTTCCCACAACAGTTGGACCTTTGCATTGCACAAGCCCCCCATCCTCCTGGGAATAGCTCTCTATGTATGCACTAAGGATGAAATCTCCCTTCCCATCGTGGTGTGTTTGGCTGGAATGCTCTTCGGAAGGTCATTGTAGGTTGAAGGGCTGAAAGGTTTCTTCCTGCGCTGTAGGGATTCTATGATCATTGTTGCATTTTCTTCCTTTTGTTGACCTTTTGTTCTTGCACAGGATCTCCAACCAGCACAATACCCCAAATATATTGACATTTTCTTCCTCTGGACCCATGGCGAGGAGACACTGAAATAACTACACTGTGATATCAACGAGTTTCAGCCCACCGTCAGACTTACCATGGACTACTCTTTAATATCTGTTTCATTCTCGAACATGCACACACACCTCCATCCAGGACGGCACCTCTATACCTCACGCTATTGCAAACCCATGGATAACCTCACGATGCTGCAGTTCTCAAGCTTCCATGCTAAATATATTAAAACAGCCATCCCTTACTGACAAGCTGTATGCAGATACAGGATCTGTTCAGATGAAGAGGCATGTGACAGACATCTGAAGCTGCTGAAGGACACTCTCATAAGAACAGGACATGTTGCTCAACTCATCGATCACCAGTTTCAAAGTGCCACAGCGAGAAATGGTAATGACCTCCTCAGGAGACAGAGACGGGATACAACCAATAGGGTATTCTTTGTTGTCCAGTACTTCCTGGGAGCGGAGAAACTACACCGTGTTCTTCGCAGCCGGCAACACATTATCAATGAGGATGAGCACCTCGCCAAGACCTTCCCCATGCCTCCACATCTCATCTTTAAACAATCGCCAAACCTTAAACAGACCATTGTCCGCAGTAGACTGCTCAGCCTTCAGGACAACATCGACCACAACACGTACAACCTTGTCATGGCAACCACTGCAAGACATGTCAGAGTGTTGACATGGATACCACGTGGGGACACCACCCACCATGGACACAGCAAGTACTCATGTAACTTGGCCAATGTTGTCTATCTCGTATGCTGCAGGCAAGGATGCCCCGAAGCACGGTACATTGGTGAGACCGAGCAGATGCTGCAACAATGGATGAATGGACACCATGCAACAATCGCCAGACAGGGATGTTCTCTCCCAGTCGGGGAACACTTTAGCAATGAGCGATATTCGGCCTCAGATCTTCGGGTGACCATCCTCCAAGGTAGAGTTTGGGATAAGCAACAGCATAGAGTGGCTGTGCAGAGGCTGATAGCCAAGTTCGGTGCCCAAGAGGATGGACTCAACCAGGGCCTTGGGCTCTTGTCACACTACAGATGATCCCACTACACTATAGAGATAGACACATACACACAGACACACACACACAGACAAACACATACAACCATGCACACACACACACTCTTGAATACTCACTCACTCTCACAGATCCTGTCTCATACATACGCTCTCTCTCAGACACATGCACATACACTTCCACACACATACCAATGCAGACATCCTCTCACAGACTTATACTCCAACACACTCATCTTTACACTGTACCAAGCATGCAGACACAAAAACACACCCTCACGCACACTCACACTCACGCGCATACTCTCTCTCTCTCACACACACACACTCACACATACACAAAAAGTCTATGGGGTGAATTTGCATTTGCAGAATTGTAATTGCAGATACATTCTACTTTGTTCAGAAAGCTCACAATCTGCAGGCATCAATCCATGTAATATTTTATAAGTACCTACTTTGAAAATAGAAACAGTTTGGCTCAAGATTGGAATACAGACAGACTCTAACTTCACACCTTTAATACATTGTCTGAGCTGAGATGTCACCTATTTTTCATAAAACCTTAAGCTATCTCGAGAATAAGACTTGAAAGAAGTTCTGGAATTTATATATTAATGAATCGAAACCTGCAGCCCATTCTCAAAGATGAAAGATTTAGCAGCAATCTAGGTTTGTTCAATGTATTGTATCAGTTGTATGACACCATCATCTTTTGCTATAAATTCTGTGTTTTATGATCCTGCTCCACAGCTACCTGACGAAGGAGCAGCACTCTGAAAGTTTGTACTTCAGTAACTCGGTTGACTGGATGGCTGGATGGCAGTGCAGAGTGATACGAACAGCATGGGCTCAATTTCCACAAGCTGAGATTATCATGAGGGATCTCCTTCATAACCTCTCCCTTCTCCTGAGGAGTGGTGATCCTCAGTCCTGATGAGAGAGCAGCCCTGTGGTCTGTTGAGATGATGGCTACGTTACCTGTTTATTCTTTTCGCAAAATACGTGATCAGCTTTGAGACTAGTTGCCAGCATTGGCATTCCCTGTTGGCTAATGGAATGCCTCGTGAGAGATAGAAATTGCATTTAGGAAAATAAATTTTTAAAGATGAAATCTAGATACATTTTCTTCTAATTGCTAATAAGAGTGAAAATATTGGTGCTAGTTCCTACTCACATTGACAATCTTTGTGGAAATATAATCTTGAATGAAATATTACCAATAAGCAAATTAGAAGCTGTAACATTATTGCATTGCTCACTTTTCACAGAGCATGGAAGCAAACGTGCCACTTTGCTGACTGGCATAACATTGGCATCATCAGCAACAGATGGCTTGTATTAATTTGATTACTAAGTCTGGAAACCAAGTGGGAGATGACCAAGGTGGGTACGATGCTTAGAAATGTTCATAATTAATTCTTGACATTGAATACTCTTAACGGCTTTCTTTGGTTGTGTGCAAATGATTTCACAGTTTCCAGCCTTACTTAACAGCGCATGTGAAATGTACTGAAACATCTCACAGGCTTCTTTTGGTACAGTAGCAGTGTCAAGAGCTACTGGGTCAGGAGGCCTGGGTCCAAGTCCCACCTGCTCCAGACGTGTATAATAACATTCCTGAACAGGTTGAATAGAAAAATACCTGCATCCTTACTACAAGTTTCGCAATCGGTAAAACAAAATCTACCCTTAAGTAATTTAGCCGTAGAGTCCAATTGAGTTGCAAGGAAAAGTATGGTTGAAGACGTTGCAGTTTGTGTGCGGTTCTGTAGATTTGCACATGTCACTTTCATCTCTGTCATCAAGAATTGGATCATTCTCAAAATGAAGGAGAAAACAGAGAGACTAAACATTTTCAATTCACATTGAGGGGGATCCTGCTTTGGTGGTTACCTCAGAGCGGTTAACTTCAGCAAAACATTGCGACTGAGTGGCATATGAGAAGTAAGAGATTTAAGCCGCTTGCAAATATACAGCAATATAAGGCTAGAAATTACTGCTGGCAACCATGCATTTGTACAGCATTCCTCTGTCTACTTGTTTTGAACAGTGTTCACCCATTTAAAACAGTGGGCAGAAGAATATTGTATCAAATTGTAATGCAATCAATAATTGATATTACAACTGTAACTCGGTTCTGTGGGTATTTTCTAATGAGGCACAATAAGGTATCCCAATTTTTCACAATGTACCCATCTATTTTTTCTTTCAGCCTGTTTTTTTTAATGGTGCTCATTATTGTTAGGTAAGTAGATGTGAGAACCTTGTGATTAGGTCTGGCAGCATCAGAGGAGCAGGAAATCGACGTTTCAGGCATAAACCCTTCATCCTGATGAAAGGTGTAACAGCAGTGTTGTGTGATTTTTAACTCCTTGGCCATTAAATCATTATCCCTGGATTTTCCCAAGGCTCCATCCTTGGCTGCCTCACATTCTTCATCCCAATGTTAGTCTTGACAACATCATCTGAAGACAATATCATCAGTTTCCATGTATACTTGGACAACACCTAGCTCTCGCTGCACAATCCCTCTCCATTGTGTCTGTGCTGTTAAATGGCATACCCATCATTCAGCTGTGATGTGCTATAATTTCCTCCAGTTAAACATTGGGAAAGTCCGCACCATTATAGAGTCATACAGCATGAAAACAGACCTTTCAGTCTAACAAGTCCATGCCAAACATAATCTCAAACTAAACAAGTCCCAGCTGCCTGCTCCTGGCCCATATCTCTCCAAATCTTTCCTATTCACATACTAATCCAAATGGCTTTTAAACATTGTAATTGTACCCACATCTACCACTTCCTTAGCAAAGTTCATTCCACATGGGAATCACTCTCTCGGTAAAACATTTGCCCCACATGGCTTTTTTTAAAATATCTCTCCTTTCACCTTAAAAATATGCCCCCTAGTCTTGAAATCCTCCATCCTATGTAAAAGACAACTACCATTAAAACTATCTATATCCCTCATTATGTTAAAAATTTCTATAAGGTTACTTCTCAATATCCTACACTCCAGTGAGGAAACTATCAGCCTATCCAGCCTTTCTTTATAATCTTCCATACCCAGCAACATCCTGGTAAATCTCTTCTGAACCCTCTCCAGCGCATTAATATCCTTCCTATAACTGAATGACCAGAACCGAATACCGCATTCTAGAAAAGACCTCACCAATATCCTGAAAACATCAGCATGACTTCCCAATTCCTATACTTAACAGACTGAGCAATGAAGGCAAGCATGAACAGGTAAGTGAAGCTGAGTCCACAAAAAGATCAGCCATGATCTTAGTGAATGACTGAGCAGACTGGATTACCTACTCCTGTTCCTATTTCTTATATTTCTATGTTGTTCTTATGTTCTTAAAATGTGCACATTTCTTAAAATGATGGTTTCAATAAAAGCGATCATGCATTGAATTATTGGTTGAAGTGGAGGCATCTTTGAACCATTAATTAACTAAGTCAGTGATAAATAAATACTATATAAAATTCTCCTTTCCTTTCAGACAGAATAAAAGCTGCAATGTAAATTCACCACACATCAACTCCCACTAACCCCACAGACATATTTGGTTGATTCCTTAATGTTTCACGTCAGTCCACGAGCTAAACATCCTCCAGCATTTCCTGCTCTACAGCTCTCTTTAATTTTAACTTTGCCCAAAATACTTTCCTTCTAACAATCTGCACGTGCAAGAGCAATAATGTCTGCCTTTAAACACCAACAAACCCATAAATATTTACAACAGGGATCAGGAAATAAGTCCGACAAATATTTGCAAGTGTCTATCTCACAGCAAAGTTCTCCTGTGCAGGTTAAGAGAGAGAAAAACAATTTGCTGAAAGGTGGTTAATATGCTAATTGGATTTATTTTCCCCAAACACTGTTAACAATAAACATGTTATCAGTGAGCAATTGGTAAATGTCTCACAGGGTTGCTATTGGAACTGTGTTGTGTGTAGAAAGCGTCAAATGGGATTTCTTCTTAATATTCAGATCCTGAACCATTGATGCATAAAACACTGAAAATTACACTTGTCCAATGTTATTTCCTGCAATGCTTCTGCCAACAACCCTACTCACCTGCCCCTCCCCAACTGCCCCCTGACTTCCTTCCAACGCCCTCTTCCTCCCAAGTTCCCAACTCGCCTTGATACCACGAATTGTCACCCATTATACTGACCTACCCAGCTGGCTTAAAGTGCTGATTTGGCTCTGAAAGTTTACCAGAAACATGCAAATAAAAACCAGGCCTCAAAATGTATTTGGCTCTGCTCTCAGTTCATATATTCAACACTTCAAAATAAAATCAGTCCATATGAAACAAAGTGGTTGTTAAGACTGATGTCTGAGTAAGACTCAAAATCAGAAATTGCTGGAAAATTTGGCAGATTTAGCAGCATTGGTGGAAAGAAAGCACAATTGATGTTTCAGGTCAAGGGACCTTCCGTCAGGGTCAGTTTCAGGTCCCTTGACCTGAAACGTTAACTTGGCTTTCTCTCTACAGATGCTGCCAGATCTGTTATGTTTTGCCAGCAATTTCTCATTTTGTTTCTAATTTTCAACATCCACAGTTCTTTGGGTTTTTTTTACCAAAGTAACATTGTTCTATACTGAGTAATTTTCATATGACCACAGAATCTACAGGACAGAAATGGGTCATTCAGGTCAAATCTGAGTTGCTGTTTATATTCCATGTGAGTCTCCCTCTCTAATTACATCTTTTGACTTACCTCTCCTCTCTCTCCTACACATCTACAAAGTATTTTGATAACAGTGGTTAATTTTTAAAAAAAGAAACAAAATGAGAACAAGCATGTCTAAACATTTTTTCAAGACCTCAAGCCATTTAAATGCAATTTCTTTCAATGTGTAAACACTGTTGTAATGAATGTTTCGTCTGCTTCAATCATGCACTGTGTCATCAATGGTATATAACAATGGTATATAAAGACGTCGCCGTTAAATTCTATTGGACATTATCTTGCAAAGTGAACAGTTTCTCTGATCCACTCAATTATCTCAATTCATTCAGGTTGGGGGATTTGAGCTCTAGGGAGAGGCTGAGTATATTGGGGCTGTTTTCCTTGGAGCGTTGGAGGCTGAAGGGTGACCTTATAAAAGTTTACAAAATCATGAGAGGCATGGATAGAATAAATAGGCAAGGTCTTTTTCCCAGGGCGGGGGAGTGCAGAACTAGAGGGCATATATTTAGGATGAGAGGGGAAAGATATAAAAGAGACCTAAGAGGCAACTTTTTCATGCAGAGGGTGGTACGTGAATGAAATAAGTTGTTTGAGGAAGTAGTGGAGGCTGGTACAATTACAGAATTTAAAAGGCATCTGGATAGGCATATGAATAGGAAGTTTTTAGAGGGATATGTGCTGGAAAATGGGACTAGATTAGGTTAAGATCTCTAGTCAGCATGGACAAGTTGGACCAAAAAGTCTGTTTCCGTGCTGTACATCTCTATGACTCCATGACTCTATAGTGATGTCTTTGCAAATCTTTTATGTCTTTCTCTCAAAGCTTTACTCTGCTGCTTGTTGCATGGAGACTAGAATCCATGGTTACTTGCTGCAATCATGCTCAACCCAATAACTGTGAGATCAACATTGTTGGCCCCAGCCCTTAGAGTAACATGGAGAGGAATGAAGGGGAAATCAGAAAAGATTCCTTATCTTAATCACTGTCCAGTGGCATCTACTGCCCATTAATATTGGAACCAAAGGGAATTTTCCTATGTAATGGAAATCAAAAGTTTATAATGTTTCTATTGTTGTTACGTGGTACAGTCGGCTTGTAACAATCCTGGTAATTCCTACAATGAGACCTGGTTTAACAGCCTTCACCTTCAGGTAAACAGGTTTTAGTACCATATCAAATGTATTTATCCACCGAGCCATTTGAAACTTTGCCCCAATGACTTAAGATGATCACACTTATTTTTCTCCTATTTATCAAATATATTGGTTATTCATTTGTGAAAACAGTGAAATCTGATTTCATCACTACATGCTCATTTTCTCAAGAAATAAAAAGTCAAAAACTCAACCTCTGTGCAAGGAAAAAGAACATCTGTACTAACTGTGGAGACTGGAACTCCTTTTAGGAATAAATTGTGTGGAAAGTCTGACTTGCTGTTTTTTGTGGAAAATCTGAATTGCTCTAAAGGGGAAATTGACTGCACTGTATAAAAGATTAGTGTTAGATTAATCCTCTTGGGTTTCATTAAAACCTGTGGCAGTGAGTATAGTGTCACATATGGGTCACAGTTAGACACTTACTGAACAAAGAGTATGTTATGAGATCATTTATTCTGGTAGAGAGATGAGGGGAAGGGTTGAAGAATTACAGAAATGTTGGGAATGGAACTTGGGATAAATAGATCTAAGAGTAATAGAGGTACTTTCTTTCTCATTAGTCTGACAAGTCTCATTGACCAATCACCAATTGTACGCAAAAGAAAGCTGAACGTTCAGCAGGTTCATTAATAGGCTTCAGAGAGATCATTGAATTGAAGTCATAACAATAATTATATTTTGTTAGGCAGTTGTTCTCACAAATTATTTTCAGGCATGAGACATGGACAACCATCTAGGCATCACATAAAACAATTGGGTGCCTTCTAATCATTGCTTAACATATAACTACAGAGAGTCAGAGAGATATACAGCACAGAAACAGCTTCAGTCCAACTCATCCATACTGACCAGATATCCTAAATCAATCTAATCCCATTTGTCAACATTTAGCCCTGAGGGGCAAATTCTTCATGGAGAGAGTTGCACATATATGCAATGGGCTGCCAGGGAAAGTGGTTGAGGAAGGTACAATTGCAACATTTAAAAAACATTTAGATGGGTACATGAATAGGAAGGGTTTAGAGGGATATGGACTAAATACGGTCAATTGGAACTAGCTGACTGGACACCATGGTTATTTGCTATGAGACCTGTTTGGGCCAAGGGACCTGTTGCCATGCTGTATTATTCTATGACTTGATGACTCTATATCCTTCTGAACCGTTCCTGTTCATATACACATCCAGATACCTTTTTAATATTCCTTTGGCAGCTTATTCCATACATGCAACACCTTCTGCAGGAAAATGTTGCCTCTGAGGTCCCTTTTAAATCTTTCCCTTCTCATCTTAAATCTATGCCCGCTAGGTAAACATTCCCCTACCCTGGGAAAAAAAAGACGTTGACTATTGACTCTATGCATGCTCCTCATGATTTTATAAAACTCTATAAGGTCACCCTTCAGCCTCCGACATTCCAGGGAATTTATCCCCAGCCTATTCAGCTTCTCCCTGTAGGTCAAACCTTCCAACACTAACATTATTCTTATAAATCTTTTCTGAACCCTTTCAGGTTTCACAACGTGTTTCCTATAGCAGGGAGACCAGAATTACATGCAGCATTCCAAATTCCCAACAATATCTTGTACAGCCACATCCTGACCTCCCAACTCTTATACTCAATGCACTGAACAATAAAGGCAAGCATAGCAAATAACTTCTTCACTACCCGGTCTACCTGTGAATACAGTTTCAAGGAACTATGAGCCTACACCCTAAGATCTCTTTGTTCTGCAACTCTCCCACGGACCCATTATGTCGAAATCTTGGCCTGATTTGGCTTACCAAAATACAATGCCTCACATTTGTCTAAATTAAAGTCTATTTGCTACCCTTCGGCCCATTAGCTAATTCGATCAAGGTCACACTGTACTCTGAGGTAATTTTCATTGCTGTCCTCTGTAGTACCAATTTTGGTGTCATCTGCAAACTTACTAACTATACCTCCTATAATCACATCCAAATCATTTATTTAAATGACAAAAAGCAGTGGACCCTGTACCAATCCTTGTGGCACATTACTGGTCACTGGCCTACATTATGAAAAGCAACCCCTCACCACCATCTGCCGTCTCTTACCTTCAAGCTAATTTTGTGTCCAGATGGCTAGCTCTCCCTGTATTCCATGTGATCTGACTTTGCTAGCCAGTGTACCATGTGCAAATCAGGTCTAAATCCACAACACTGAATTTCCTGCAAGGTGTTGCAAGGTGTGTTCAATTGTTCAATTATTCTGTGTTTATTTATGTGATAAGGTGGACTATTGATGCTCTCTGTGCTTGGTTGCATATGCATGATTGTGGACATAGAGAAAATGGAAAGGTATTGGAAACTAGGCCTGAAAACATGGAACTGATATTTTAAATAAATTCTGTTATACAGAAATAAATTAGTGCTGTTTCTGTATAGCTCCAAGTTATAGAATATAACATACTGCATACCTGTATAGAGGAGTTCAGCTGGGCTAAGTCAGCCATGTTGCTCATATGAAGGATCTTCCCATACCAAAGGCAATATTCTACAGCCGGCCGAGTACAGACAAGATACTATGTCCCATACTGAGAGACAAATAATTATTGAAAGCCAGTCTCTGATCCTGTAAAGTTGGACCTCACTACCTGAGAAAAGCAACATTGAAAAGATCCAAATGACACACAATTTCAAAATTTGAAGGAAACAGGTCAGGTTTGCACAGAACTCGTGAATAAACCACAAAGTCAATGCCATCATCCATTCATCCAAAAGTAACTAATTTTACAATATCTCATATTGGAACTTAGAATCATGATTTTATTGAATATCACTGTTATGATCCAAGCTGATGGTAATACTGGAGAACTTAGAGCCCAGAATAAAGCCTGGTTTGATAGATCATATGTTTAATTTTTGCACTTTGTTACCATGGCGATTAGTCACTGAAGAATTATTCACATGAGGCTGCATGTCTCTTTAACATCAGAACATAGTACATAAAAGAAAAATAAGCAAAGAAATGTTTGGAAATAGGTTAAACTTTTGTTTTGCTATTTATTTAAAGAGGAGAAAGTGAGGTCTGCAGATGCTGGAGATCAGAGCTGGAAATGTGTTGCTGGAAAAGCGCAGCAGGTCAGGCAGCATCCAGGGAACAGGAGAATCGACATTTCGGGCATAAGGAAAAGAAGGGCTTATGCCCTTTCCTGAAGAAGGGCTTATGCCCGAAACGTCGATTCTCCTGTTCCCTGGATGCTGCCTGACCTGCTGCGCTTTTCCAGCAACACATTTCCAGCTATTTATTTAAAGAACTGTCTAACTGTCTTATGCATGCTCTATATGTTATTTATATATAATATATATAATATAAAAATGTGTGTGTGCATTTATATAATGCATAAGACAGACAGATCTTTAAACAAACATCAAAACAAAAGTTTAACCTATTTCCAAACACTACCTGATTCCATTCACAGATTTGCAATTCCAGAAATGTTTCACACTTTTCACATCCCTTTAAACATTTACTTAACTGACTCATCCTAAGTTATTTCACTTGGATTATAGGAACAATTTTTTTATTCATTTCTGAGTTTGCTGACATGAACCTTTCACATTTATGATGGTCTCAACTTTTTCAGTTTTAATTAACTGAAGATTTTTATCCAAGCTCTCTTGGTTTGGAAGCTTCACAAGCTAAAGCACTTTGGCGAGAGTGACTGATATTCCTGACCTAAAAGTTTGATTCCCTTGCGAGCAGAAATTGTAGTCCTTTCTGAACTGAGTTATTGGTTATTCTGAACTGAGATCTAGAACCTTCTTTCCTGAGGTCAAAACTGAACTAAGGGCTTTCTGTCGAAAATTTTACAATTCTATCCATTCACACGATGTTGGTTTCCCCAGGCTTTTGACTAGAGTCACAGGCAAACATGAAATAAGGTAAAGTTTCAAATGACCTTGGATCTGTTTTTGAAAGAGAACCTTCACAAAACTGACCCACATCCAGTTGCCTCTATTTTAAAATCAAAATTGCAAAACATAATTTAAAATACACCTTTCATCCACTCTCATATGGAACCACACCAACATGGATGGTAAAGAATTGTTCTCCTTGCTGGGCACTCACCCATTAAAAGTTTTAGTAGAAGCCGTCATCAGTCTACCAGTTGACTGAAATCCATTGGAGAATCTCACCATTACCCTAATTGAGATTCACCAGCAATCGTGACTTGTGAATTAAATTTAAGACCTCCCCAACCCATAGGTTGCAGGTCTGTAGCATACAGTGAAAATTAGTGACTGGCAAATGGGAAACATATGGTCAACGGTTTTATTTCCAAAAGCAAATAGTTTCTAGGAAGCTGATGCTGCTTAAAATGCTAAGGTTAAATTGCAGATCAATTTTTTTGAAATCATTTCAGCTAGGCCACATTGATGGCATAAATTTCCTTTGAATTTGGAAGTAACATAAGCTGTGTAGAAGAGATTAAAAATGATGATAAATTTATACTTCTTACAGGAATAGTAGCAATAGCCTGTAAATAACTGGACATTCATTTCTCATCCATTGAAAACATTGTCCTAATAACTCATTTGACTTTGTATTCATAATTGAGCAAAAAATCTTCATCTTGACTTTTGACCTTTTAAATACCAAAAACCTTGAACTAAAATCATTAATTTCAAAATGTAAAACAGAGAACAATTTGGAATGCCTATGAACAGCTCACTGTCACTATGACGCCCTTTATGCATCTTCCCAACAGTAAAAGAAGGGACGCACTGTCCTCACTTACAAAATGATAGGATTCATCCCCACAGTACAGAAGATAACACTGGAAGTGAGACATCTATGATCAGTTTACAAGTAAGGAATTCATTTGCTGCATTCTGCTTGTCAGAGACTCTTCAATAGGAGCATTAATCAGGTTAGGCCAGAATAATGACAGCAATCAGGAAGGAACTATGCACAAGTAGAAACACAGGTCCTTATGTGTGGACATTGCAATGTGACAATTTGTTCTCAGAGCATTTCTTAAAGAATGTTATTTAAAGCACAACTGCTTCTTTTATTGCTCAAAATAAATTCTTATCAAGCATGGCTCCTTGATTTATTACCATGACGTGAAAAGCTTATTCACCATAAATGTATGGCTGTCATTGGCTAAATGATCTAAATCATCAGTGGCTTCACAATGGCTTTTTTTGTGACCCTTTATGACCTTTAGTATCTTCCTGTCAGCTAGTTGTATGCTAAGAAGACAGTTTCTCTTCATATGACCTTTGGCCATTGTAAGGATAAATAAAACCATAGCTTTCAGAGACTGCATCACTCCACAGAGCTGGCATTCTAACTGTTCTTGTTGTTGCATGGGACAATTAATGGTTTAAGCAGAGAAACATTAGCACTGTCAACAAAATGTAAGATTTAGTAGACTGCAGGATAATATGTAATGGGGTTCTCATTTGTACAACCTACTTCCTGAAGTAGAGTCTGAAGGGCAGTTATCACTGCACATGAGTGAGTTTCTAGATTAGCTCAACGTCAGGAGTAGTGAAGATTGAACATTCTCAGCACTCTGCTCTTACCCTGTCAAACTTGCTCATTGCTAATGTTACATTTAGACACAGATAGCTCTCAATTCCATGCCATGAATGCGAGAACAGGGATCAGATCTGGTTCTGATGTCCTCTATATTTTGAATGTCTTGCACTTATTGTTGAGATTTATATTTGAGTTGTATTTCGAATGAACTGGTAACTTGAGCCTACAAAGCAGGCTGTGCATTCAAGGGGAAAATACAGTTTCCCACTGGCTCAGTTAGTTCAAAAATGACCATTACTTCCCATCACCCCCCCATCAGGAGTCACTTTGACCAGGAGCAGTAACCTACATTTAGGTTACAGTGACCTAAGCTCGTTCTCCTCCTAGGATCACAGACTAAATCTTTTCATTCTAGTATCTATTGTAAAAAAAGCTTACCTTTTGTGCGGTATGGTTTTGTGCATGGAAATTTTCCATTTTAGAATGAAGTTCAGCCAGTGTGGCGATTGGTGTGCGTGAATGTGAGGTGTGTGCAGAATTGGGCTCATTGTGATGGCCTGTCTCATTGTGATGGCCTGTCTCATTCACTTGCAAGGTCTAAAGGTCTTTGGACATATTAACAAACGTTAGTAAAACTTAACCTAGCTATTAAAGAGCAGTATCTGAAATGACTGCACAGAGGTCGGGATCCCATCACCAAGTCACCCTTTATTTACATGTGCGCTGTACATGGGCTCTGACGAGCCAGCTCAGAGCCAATCCCTAGACTAAGGAAACTCTCTGAATTCCTTGTTTATTTATTTTTTTTGTGTGTGTGCAGATGTGAGACACAGTGAAAGACACAAAGTGCACGAATCTTTATTCAATTTCCACCACCAGGAAGATAGGAAAACACTCGGGTGGCCAGTGACAAACACTGCCCTTCACATCAAAGGGCAGTGCTGTGTGATCAAAACAGTGAAGGGGAGGGTAGGGACTAAATCAAAATAGAGTTGGAGGGAGAAATAATGCACTCCACTCCCTGCGGCGCCCACCTCTCCATTCCCTGTTTATTTTTTTTCTTTTTCTTTTTTTCTTTTCTTTTTTTTTCAAATTAGGCAAACACCGGGTGGCCAGTGACCAACACTGCCCTTCACATCAAAGGGCAATGTTGTGTGATCAAAACAGTGAAGGGGAGGGTATCTCCTGTTTTTTTTTCTTTTAACCCCCACACTACCACCTAACTGCGGTAGTGCTTATTTTATCCCCAGCACCCATGGTGTGTGTGTATATGTGTGAGACACAGTGAAAGACACAAAGTGCACAAATCTTTATTCAAATTCCACCACCAGGAAGATAGGAAAACACCCGGGTGGCCAGTGACAAACACTGCCCTTCACATCAAAGGACAGTGCTGTGTGATCAAAACAGTGAAGGGGAGGGTAGGGACTAAATCAAAATAGAGTTGGAGGGAGAAATAATGCACTCCACTCCCTGCGGCGCCCACCTCTCCATTCCCTGTTTATATCTGTCTGCCAGCGCTCCCTGATTGGCCCAGGTAAACAACCACAATCAAGGAACTCATAGTCAATGAGATCCACCATGGCCCTTGTTCCAATCACCATAGTGTCTGCCTCCCATTTAAAAGCAGTTATATGAATATACAAATGATTTCCAGTTACTCTATCTACAATAGAAATGATAAATCAGCAAAATAGGGTAAGTATCTAAGCTGCTGACATCAGAGACTTCCTGGTATTCTGTCTCACCCTTCTCTGGAGCCTGAGGGCCTCAATTTAAAATGCTTTGGCCCTGGTTCACATTGCTTGGGGAGATACTTGAAGGTAGCCATAGAGGCACAGTTAGAGATACTTCTGTGTTACAATGACACCACCTCCTTTATTGGTAAACTAAAAGGTGATGTCAAAACACATCAAGAAACAGTAAACTTTGTGTTGTAGAAATTTGACATTTTCTCCCGCAAGTGAGTGAGCACACTGGAGTTTTTAAAACTGAGGTCAATAGATTTTTGTTAGGTGTTGTTGGAGTTGTGCAGACCATCCATCAAATAGTTGAATGAATGGTGGAGCAGGCCTGAAGTCCTGCTGGTTCTTTTGTCCCTATGTCTCAATGACTTTGCCTTTTTACACTACGTTTTTCTCTGTCTAAGCAATGTTTTTCTGTAAATGCCACTTTTGTGACTTCACATTAAAAATAAATCAGTCAACGTTAATTTTTATGTCAACTTAAAATTGTTGTGAATTATCCCTCAGCAAGGGACATGGAAGGGTTAACAGCTTCTTCACAGTCTGTAGAAGCTTCTAATGAAAGGCAGTGCTAGACACTTACCTTGTCACCACCAACGATTCACAATTAAATGCCCCTTTAAAGAGCTGACAAGTGACGAAAGGGGTGTCAGCAGAGGTCACGGAAATCAAGGGCTCCTATTCCCATACAGCCAGCCTGTAGTTTCTCATTTGCCACAAAGAAATTGAAAGAAAAATATCTTTTCATAATCTGACTGCCCAAGCATAGAAATATTATATTGCAAAGTCTGAGCTCTAAGATAAATTGGCTGTGGTTTCAAGAAGAAAAAGAGAGGAAAAGGGGAAAAGTATGGATAGAAAAGGAAAAAATGGCAAGTACTGAGTAATAGAGCAAAATCTAATCTTTTTCTGAGACTTTTGAGAGATGCGCGTCAACAGCAATTTCATGCTTTTTCTGGCCCTCTCATATCATCACTATCAAACCTGTCATATTGATTTCTTGGGAAAAGAGTGGTAAGGTGGATTCTCACTGCCAATCTTGCAGTGGTAACCAAGCAACATGGTGCCCCAACTCAATACAGATCAGTTTTATAGCCTGATTATGTGCCCCTGTAAGTAACCTGATTTTTTTTTCAAGAATTCTGGAAGAATGTGAATTTAACATGGAGGCAAACAATTTACGAGTAATAAATATGATTTTTTATAAAAAGACAAAGGGAAATATAATGCGTGTGTGAGTTAAATGTTGAGGAAGAATAAGCAGTGGCTACATCATTTCAGTTCATAGTACCTATAATGTGGAAGCAGGCCATTCAGCTCACATTGACCTTCCAAAGAGCATCCCACCCAGATCCACCCCATCCTGTAACTCCACAATTATTGTGGCTAACCCACCTAAGCCTGCACATCCCTGGGCACCGTGGGCAACTTAGCATGGCCAATCCACCTAATCTGCACATCTTTGGACGGTGGGAGGAAACGAGAGTACCCAGAGAGGGCCAATAGAAGCAGATGGAGAATGTGAAAACTCCACACAGACAGTCGCCTGAGGCTGGAATCAAACCTGGGTCCCAGACGCTGTGAGGCAACATGCTAACCACTGAGCCACCATGTCAGTTATTGAAGAAATTAACACCATTAAAAACCTTGGGATTGGTGTTCACTGAGAGTTTGACAGAAGACACTTACAAGGTTGTGATTTGTTTAAGGGTGGTGATTTTTAAAAAATTGCTTCTTTTGGCATGACCATTGAAGAAAAGGACACAGATAAGTGACAACGGTTATCTTATGTAGAATGGTAACTGGTCTTTAGCATTGTATGTGTGTCACTATTGCATATGGCATAGTCTCAGCTTCCTAACATTCAAACATCATTCTCTCCCCCCTTCTCCTGAACATTTGAATAGGTCATTCTGCCCCTTGAATCTATTTCGCTATTTAAATAAAACATCTTTAATCTTACATGAAGTTGCTAATTCCTACTGCAAGTTCAAAAGGCTTCTGCTATGTGATGCACAAGAGACCATTTTCCAGGTTTGAGTGAAGGGCCATGGGCTGTACAATTGTGTAGAAAAACACAGCCAAACCCATTCCTATCATTACTTGCCTTCCACAAATAGAATTTTCCAGCTCTGTTCACTAGTTAGCAATTAGATACGGAAGTGCTAGTTTCCATTTCCCTTCCTCACCCAAGGAGTGCAGAGGTTATTTGAAGCACATTCATTGCAGTCCAGCCGAGATGACTAACTTAATAGTCTGCTCAGATAAACCCTACTCTATGTGGCTTATAGAATGTTAGAATTATGCAGTAAAAAAAGGTGCCATTTGCGCTTTTGTATTTGCTCAGGTTTTTGTTGGAATAATCCACAAGTAACTTCATGACTCTTCTGCGTCCCCATGACTGATCATCTAACCCCTTATTCTATCCCTGTTTTCTCCTCATATCCTTTGATTTCTTTAGTCGTATGAACAATATCTACATATTTCTTGAAATTCTTCAATGTTTTGGCCTCAACAATTGCCAGTGACAGAGAATGTCCTTCGCAACTCTTCAGATTCTCACCCAACGTTCAATGCTTTCTGCTTCAGCTATTCCCAGTGGCAAAGAATTCCATGAACCAACATCTCAATGTTCCAATATACTTCCTAATCTTTATCTTCACTCTGCTTGTGATCAATTTAAAGTGTTGATCCCTCATTACAGTCTGGCCAATCAGCAGTACACTCCATTCCATTTCTATTATAATAATTCATAATTATGCCATAATAATTTTTAATTTGTTTTAAAAGATTATATCTCCAATTAACAATAACAAAAACTACTACTCTAGTGGAAATAGCCACAGTGTGTCAGGTTTCTCCTCATTATTATAGTTTACCACCATGAACATAATCCTGGACATTAAACATGATAGCTTTAACGGCTCTCACATAATACGATGCCTAAAATTACACATAGTATTGTTGAACAATATTGTAACCAATGCTTGTTATTTCATTAGTTTTCTGCATTATTTATAAAAGCTAAAATATTATTGTCTTTAATTCACGTGGATCAGTACCACACCACAGGCAATGTTGAATGAGGACACAATATGCTGAGCTGTGATACATAAGGCAAAGCAAGCTGTTCAGACTTTCAACCCAGGCTCACACAAGAAGAATGACCAACCAAAATGACACGTGTCCACTTGTAGACAGATGAAGTAACTTGGAGGAGAAGGGAACATAGTGCAGCCATGACGAGCGCGAGCAATCTGTTCTGTTTGTGAAAGGTCCTTTTGAACAATCTGCCTGCCAATTTGGAGTGAAGCTCCTAACTTTGGAATGAGACAAAAATTGATTGCCACCACGTATTCCAAAAGATTGAAAGAGCAAAACCATCAGTAAAGAAGTTATTGATTAAAAGTGTGAAGTGACTTCCAAAGAAAAATGATGCTGGTACAGTTTCAATAAAAAGAATGGCAATGTGAGTGAATCAAAATGGAAAATCCTGAACCACACCTATCTGCAGCCGATATTGATTACCCCTACCATCCATTGCTCTTCGCTAAGTACTATTACCACCTAACACATGATAGAGTGCTCTTTTTCTAAATTACCAATGTTTCTGTGCACAACTCCTATGTTATAGTATACTTCAACAGAAGTATATGCTTCAACAGAATACATTTTCTCCCCTATTCTCTGCCATTCCCACTTCTTGTTACAGAGTCATAGAGATGTACAGGAGAAAGTAAGGACTGCAGATGCTGGAGATCAGAGTCAAGAGTGCGGTGCTGGAAAAGCACAGCAGGTCAGGCAGCATCCGAGGGTCGAGAGGGCCCTCCTGATGAAGGGCTTATGCCCAAAATGTTGATTCTCCTGCTCCTCAGATGCTACCTGACCTACTGTGTTTTTCCAGCACCACATTCTCGAAAAAGCTGCAGAGTATGGAAACAGACTCTTCGGTCTAACTCGTTCATACCAACTGATATCCTAAATTAATCTAGTTCCATTTGCCAGCACTTGGCCCATATCCCTATAAATCCTTCCTATTCATATACCCATCCAAATGCCTTTTCAATGTTGCAATTATAGCAGCCTCCACGACTTCCTCTGGCAGCTCATTCCATACACGTACCACCCTCTGTGTGAAACAGTTGCCCCTCAGGTCCTTTTTATATCTTTCCCCTCTCACCCTGCCCTCTAGTTTGGGACTCCCCCACCCCGGGAAAAAGACCTTGTCTATTCACCCTATCCATGCCCAACATGATTTTATAAGCTTCTATAAAGTCACCGCTCAGCCTCTGACGCCCCAGGGAAAACAGCCACAGCCTATTCAACCTCTCCCTATAACTCAAACCCTCCAACTCTGGCAACATTCTTATGCTTTAGTTCCACATGCGCCAATGCCCATTGGCACCTTGCTCAAGTGATCACTGACTGCTAACATTTGCAGTCTCATTGAGAAAAATCAATAATTTGCATAATGCCTAACTTTATTAACTAAATTTCCTGGTTTAGTGCTCAGAGTGTTTCATTTGAGGTGTCATTGAAGCCACCCAACGTCATCATTCCCATCTTCCCAAACATCCATGAACGCACAGGCACACCATGAGTTGAGGTATCCATTTGACATTTTTTAACTGAATAATCACTTTTAAAAAAATAGAAGTCCATTTGAAAGAGTTGCCCTCCTGAAAACAGTGAACAAAGAAGTTTCATGTGATCCATTGGTTCCTAACATGTACAACACAATTTCAAGGGTCTTTTTAAATTAAAGCTGTACTTTCTAAGACTGACATTGCTGTCTGCTTCATAAATGTCAAGTTCATCTTACTTCAAACACTGATTTTGTTTAAGAATTCAATAAATATATTATTTTCAAGATCTATTTTAATGTATGGTGCTCTGAACAATAAACACTGCTCAAAACAGTACTTAGAACCTATATCACTTATAACATTCAGCCCAGTGTTGACAGTTCCATCTTTATTAATGTAAAGGCACAAAGGATTCAATATTCTGTGGGGTACCAAAAACGTATACCTTCATCCACTCAAAAATCTCCTTCAAAACCTTTGTCATTAACTAAAACTAGTGCCTTAGCCACTGATAAATTTACACTTTTAAAGCCAACTTGTTAAATATAACTTCTTGCACCATTAACCAAGAAAACAGAACTAATTATTAGAGGTGTGGACAAGTTTCCTTCACCTTCGATTAAATTCTGAGAAATTTCCTTTAAATAGAAAGACTTACACTTAAGTAGCAATTTCAGAAAACCTCAGGACAACCTCAGAGCACATTATAACAATTAAATACTTTTGAAATGTAGCACTCAACTTGCAAACATCAAACTTCAACATAAAACATTCAAGTCACAACAGCAAAAATCAAAGAATCTTTTGAATTACACCAGAGTAGCCAACAGCTACATCTGTGGCCCATTTCCACAGCTCTAACTCATGCCCAGCACCATCTCTATTCAGCCCGCCATCAACCAGATTAAATTTGAGTCCAACCCCTTTGGGCATTCACTTTGCTCAAGCAGGTTGAGGGAGGGCTACCCAGGTCTGTTCTGCTCTGGAAATCTTCATGGGCAAGACAGGCCACAATAATTTGTCCAATTACAGGTTCTCTCCCTCCCACCTGTGAACTGAGCACTATTGTTACCTATTCAAATATCAGGAATGCAGCAACAACCAGGGTGGCTTTTAAGTTGTCTACAATATCACTGATTATTGTTGACGTAGGCTGGTCTATCTCCCAGCACTCTTAATAGAACCCTAGAGTGACAGGACAAGTAGTTCCCACAAGACTGGAGTGCTCTATTGTGAGCTTCATCATGGTCTGTCTGGGACACCATGTCTAGATTAGAATAGTGCTGGAAAAGCACAGCAGGCCAGGCAGCATCTGAGGAGCAGGAAAATTGACATTTTGGGCAAAAGCCCTTCATCAGGAAGGATACCATGTGTCATAAGAGGGTCTTTAGTTTGCTTAATGTGGTACTCATCACCAATACGCACTGGCTGATGTGATCCTTGATTTCATTACTCATGTTTGGCCCCAAGGGTACTACTCTTCCCTTCCTCAGACTCAACTAAGTTCCATGGTGGTTTGTTTGTATGGACTTAAACATCCCTTTTCCCAATTCCTTAGGAATGATGACTCTACATTCAATCGTATGTCATTTTTGGTGGTCATTTCATTTCCAATGTGATGGCGTGACCATAGGAGCATCGTTGATAATTTCAGACCATCCTTTCACCACTGCTTCTTGAATATTTGTGAATAGTGCATTTTATTGGGAAGGTTTTTGATTTAAGCAAAGCATTTGTCTGTTAATTCCATTGAGTTTCACAAAGTGTTGCTCTCCATGAAGCCTAACAAGATTTCTTGTTCTATCATCCCATAGTTGCCTCATTAACACCTACCTTGTGCTACTGTCCTGGTTCAGCACTGGCCTGATTCTACCACTTCACAAAGGCAGTACCATGTGGCCCTTCAAGGGAATTACAATATTAAATGTCGATTAACTCACCACACAGGACTCGCACCTGCAGGCTCCCAAACCCTGTTGGCCCTATGTATTGCCTCACTGGGTGCTATATATCTCCCAGGCCTAAATATTGCTGATCATTTCATACAAAATGTACACCACTGGCCAATGAGGCCGGGGTGCCATTTGAACACCTCAGAACCTGGACAAACGGTGCTAGAGACAAAAGGTCTGAACGTTCTGAATGAAGGGTCACTGTGTGTTTTCTCTTCACAGATGCAGCCAGACTCGCTCAGTTTTTCCAGCAATTTCTGTTTTTGTTTCTGATTTCCATCAACTGGAGTCCTTTGTTCTTTTCTTTGTTTCAATCATATTTTTGAGGGCTTCATTTTGAACTTCAATGTTGACCCACTTCATACAGGTTAGTGAAGGTTGTGATATTGCATGATTCACTAGCGAATGTCTGACATGCAATATTGACTTAATGTCCTCCTTCTGCAGTCATCATTGCAACTGTCACAATCCATTTATCACCTATCAATCTCACTGAGCCAACCTGCTGAATAGTGTAGAGTGATCCATCAGAGCCTTCAGCTGATACCTCTCCCTGTGGCCATCCTTCCTCCCTTCAAGCCATACACCTATGTGCAAAATGAATTTGACTTCTTGTAATACGAATATTGTTGGACATGCCTTATTTACCTTAGTGTGATGTCTGCCATAATATTTGCATCCTATTTTTTGTATGTGATCTTTTTGTTCTTTCAGCCTAGAATGTCTATCAGAATAATACAATGCCTGGTCTGCCCTACTATGAATATATTCCAGTCACCAATTTACAACCTCAGTGCTACCACACGTATTGATCAATTTCCTGAGAGTAAGTTTACATCTCTTAGTTGACGTGCTTTCCTTGCAGGATCTTTTATGCCTAATATAATCCTGTCATTAATTAGATCATAGTTAATTGCGGAAATTCACAAGATTATGAAAGCTGCGCTTATGTAGTTACATGGAGATCAATGGATTCTTTTACACTATGGGTTCCAATATTGAATGCTTACATATCATAAATTATGCTCATTTGAAAAACAAGGATTTCAAAATGTTTTTCGTTTTGTTCTTTGGAGAGATTTATGGTGGAATATACATTGTAACAGTCTCTATCTAACAGGTATATAAGTAGTGTAGCTGCTCTGGTTTGTTAAATCTGACACAATTTTCTAATTTTGTCATTGCAAATGGATAAACATCTGCTTCAACTTCTCGTATCACTTCTCATTTCAACAGTGCTGGGGGAGGAAGATTGCAGCCATTGTACCTTACTTGGTACTTTCAGCAGTGGCCTGCTTCATTGTTCCTTTATAGATTCAGAGGATCCCTACACTATGGAAGCAGGCCATTCAGTCCATCAAGTCACACTGCCCCTTCGAACAGCAGATGCAGCCCCCTACCCCATCCCTGTAACCCTGCATTGCCCATGGTTGTTCCACCAAGCCTGCACATTCTTGGATACAATAGGCAGTTTAGAATGGCCAATCCACTTAACCTGCACATGTTTGAATTGTGTGAGGAAACCGGAGCACCTGGAGGAAATGCATGCAGACACGGGGAGAATGTGCAAACTCCAACAGAAAGTTGCCTGAATTGAACCCATATTTATGGTGCTGCCACTGTGCTGCCCATATATGTATGTATATACATATTATATATATATATACATTTTCTATAGCTTATAGATCTTAGTAGCTTTCAGCAGCTCTGAACTTCCTTGTTTTCCTCTTCAGGCAACTGTGTTTTTTCACGGCTGTTCAACACCTAATGTAGCTCTACTATGATGTCATGTTTTCAACTGACAAGACAACAATCTTGCTTGTACAGTGTCTTTTTGAACTGAATATAAGATGGATGCCTGCTCCAAGTGCCTCATGGTAGTGATCAAAGGATGACAGAAAACCAGGATGCATATTCATACAAGACTGCATATCTATCCCACACAAGGTTCCTACATCATTCAGGGAACGTGTTTTAAACCTCTATCAATTATTGCCAGCCCAACAGAATGTGATGTATTAGTCCATTATATGACTTGTAGCTAGATTACATACAGTAAAGCATATGACTCAGGCATTTATGTTTCCCCATTTACATGCGCATAGTCTTACTGGCAAATGAAGAACCCCATTACTGTTTTACCCAATCCTTTTTGTGTGCTCACCATAATTACGTTGAAGAGCAGAATGTAACCAAGATCACCTCAGAGATTACGGTTCATTTTCCCAGTAAGACTGGTAAAAGTCCAGTGAGCTCAAATTGCTCAATAAGACTGATGGGAATCTAGTGAGCTCATTAACCCAAGTAAGACTGGTGACAACTGCTAACGGTTGATAATTATTCATCAGATTTGTTTGAAATGAATGTTTGGAAACAGGAAACAATACAAGACCAGCTACAGAGTTGCCAAATTTTGGCCTTGCAATGAAGGGATAATATCACTACAGAGACTGTCACAAGCAAAAGATAAATCACATGAATCGAATGTAATCTTTCTTGGCTTATGAGGATGATTTATGTTAAATGGGAAAAGATTAATGTTTGTGGGCTGTGCAACAATGCCACATGAAGGATATTGTTTTATGATATCTGTGATGGATAATCTAGAAGACATATGATTGAAGTATAGATGATCATGTTTCCACAGTGTTCCTTTCTTTTGAGCCTTCTGGGAGTGAAGTGGAGGAGGAATTCAATCTCATACTTGTGCAAAATAAGTTACAGAGCTGAAAATATGTTGCTGGAAAAGCGCAGCAGGTCAGGCAGCATCCAAGGAGCAGGAGGATCGATGTTTCGTGCATGAGCCCTTCTTCAGGAATCTGAAACGTCAATTTTCCTTCTCCTTGGATGCTGCCTGACCTGCTGCGCTTTTCCAGCAACATATTTTCAGCTCTGATCTCCAGCATCTGCAGTCTTCACTCTCTCCTACAAAATGAGTTACAGTAATGTGAGCAAATAGCAAATATGACTGTCATTCTCATCCTTTACCTCCTTCCCTGATATTATCTTAGTGTTGGAAGGTTTCACACTTAGTCGTCATGTAGACCTTGCCGACTGGCCATTTTTCAGTCTCACCAATGATCATCAGACAGAAATGGAATTACAACTGAGATTATTCTGGTTCCCATCCAATGGCCACAGGGATTGTTGGAATTGATCAGGAGTGGGAACCCTGGCCTTTTGGCCTGGCCTATCCCTATATGTAGAGAAAGTGAGGACTGCAGATGCTGGAGATCAGAGTCAAGAGTGTGGTGCTGGAAAAGCACAGCAGGTCAGGCAGCATTGAGGAGCAGAAGACTCGACATTTCGGGCAAAAGTCTTTCATCAGGAATGCGGCTTGTGAGCCAAGGGAGCGGAGAGATAAATGGGAGAGGGGTGGGGCTGGGTGGAAGGTAGCTGACAATGTGATAGGTAGATGGAGGTGGGGATAATGATAATAGGTCGGAAAGGAGGGTGAAGCAGATAGGTGGGAAAGAAGATGGACAGGTAAGACAGGTCATGAGGATGGTGCTGAGTTGGAAGGTTAGATCTGGGAAAAGGTGGGGTTAGAGGAAATGAGGAAACTGGTGAAATCCACATTGATGCCATGTGGTTGGAGGGTCCCGAGGCAGAAAATGAAGCGTTCTTCCTCCAGACATCTGGTGGTTAAAGTGTGGCTATGGAGGAGACCCAGGACCTGCATGTCCTTGGCGGAGGGGGAGGATGAGTTGAAGTGTTTGGCCACAGGGCAGTGCGGTTGGTTGGTGCAGGTGTCCCGGAGATGTTCTCTGAAGCACTCTGTGAGTAGGCGTCCTGTCTCCCCAATGTAGAGGAAATTGCATCGCGAATAACGGATACAGTAAATGACAAGTGTGGAAGTACAGGTAAAACTCTGATGGATATGGAAGACTCCTTTGAGGTCTTGGTCAGAGCTGAGGGGGGAGGTGTGGACACAGGTTTTGCAATTCCTACGGTGGCAGGAGAAGGTGTTGGGAGGGGAGAGTGGGTTGGTGAGAAGGCGTGTGGACCTGACAAGAGAGTCACAGAGGGAATGGTCTGTACGGAAAGCAGATAGGGGTGGGGAGGGAAGTATATCTCTGGTGGTGGGGTCTGTTTGTAGATGGCAGAAACGGCGGAGGATGATGTGATGTATCCAGAGGTTGGTGGGATGGAAGGTGAGGACCAGGGGATGTTCTGTCCTTGTTGCAGCTGAAGGGATGGAGTTTGAAGGCAGAGGCGTAGAAAATGAATTAAATGCACTGGAGGGCATCATCAACTATGTGAGAGGGGAAATTGAGGTCTTTGAAGAAGGAGGCCATCTGGTGTGTTCTGTGGTGGAACTGGTCCTCCTGGGAGCAGATGTGGCAGAGGCAGCAGAATTAGGAATAAGGGATAGTATTTTTACAGGAGGCAGGGTGGGAGGAGGTGTAGTCCAGGTAGCAGGATGGGAGGAGGTGTAGTCAGTGGGTTTGTAGGAGATGTCCGTGTTAAGTCGGTCACCGTTGATGGAGGTGGAGAGGTCTAGGAAGGGGAGAGAGGTGTCCGAGATGGTCCAGGTGAACTTAAGGTCGGGGTGGAATATATAGGTGAAGTTGATAAACTGTTCAACCTCCTCCTGGGAGCACGAGGTGGTGCCGATGCAGTCATCAATTTAGTGGAGGAAAAGGTGGGAAATGGTGTCAGTGTAACTCCGGAAGATGAACTGTTCCATGTAACTGACAAAAAGACAGGCATAGCTGAGGCCCATGTGGGTGCCCATGACTATCCCTTTGGTCTGGAAGAAGTGGGAGGATTCAAAGGAAGACATTATTGAGGGTGAGGACGTGTTTAGCCAAACGAATGAGAGTGTCAGTGGAGGGGAACTGGTGAGGATGCCGGGAGAGATGTTCATATATGTGCTGCATCCTACAGATTTGCCCTTCCTAGTTAACATTAATTACTTCAACCCAAGTTGGGGATCAAGCGTGGAGCTATCTTGAATCCAACTAGGTTCACAAGTCACTGCTTCAACCAGCTGAGTAATCAATCCCATTTGATATGGTCTTCTTCTACTATTCAGAATTTTCCATATTGCAAATAAACAACAATGTTGAACTTAGGCAAGTACAATTTGCAAAGAGCTTGAGGCCATTCTTTATGTGCTTTGGTCAATTGTAATAAACCACTGTAGTCATTGTAATCTAACCAAGCACAGAGGCAGGATCATCAAATTTCACTACTTCCAAACTAACAGTGCATTTGGCAGGTAAACCAGAAGAAAATGATCAATTTTTTTTCAATTGCCACAATTCCCTTCAGTCACAATCGAGTCTGTCTGGGCTCTTTTACTCCCAGCATGTTCCTGTTGAGCAGATCTGGCACCTGCCCTTAGACCAGTGTCGTAAGATAGTTAGTTGGCGGCTGATCCATTTATAATGAAGCGCAGACCTGTCAATTACAGCGAGGCTCTGCAGAGGCAGACTGATGGGCATTTCATTTGTTTTACTCCCCTGGGTTGTCAGATAAGTCTGAAGGTTCATGCAGTATTTATTCAAAGTACTGAGATTTATTTATCTTTGCTGTAAAGTCAGGGAAGATATGTGCAATATGCAAAGCAGAGTTTTAGGTGGAGAAGCCCCTTTTGCTCTCACCAACTACTCTCAAATGTAATTTAATAGAATGAGGAAGGTAAAAGCACAAGTGCACAAACCGAAATGTTGCAGAATATAGGGGAGGAAATATTGTCATACATAATTAGAAATGAGAAACGAGGGAATTTGAAACTTGCATGCTTTCAAAGTAAAATCATATTAAGTTGTTCACTTGCAATTGTTTCAGAAATGCAAAATAATTGCAGCATTTAGAGATAGACAGAGATAGGATAGAGAACTGGCTCAGGGGCAGAAAATAGCGAGTGCGGATAAGGGGTTATTTTTCAGGTTGGTAACCTGTAATCATTGAGTTCCTCAGGGATCAGTACCGGGACATTTACAATATATATAATAATGACTTGGAGAAAGAAAGTGAATGTACTGTGGCCAAATGTGCAGGAGATACAAAAAGAGGTGGAAAGGCTAGTTGTTAATGGAATACAAATGGTTTCCAGAGCGATATCGAGAGGTTCAGTGAGAGGGCAGAAAGTTAACAAATGGAGTATCATGTGGGGAAATGTGAAGTTATTCATTTTGGAAGGGAGAACAAAAGAACAGCGTGCAATTTAAATGGAGAAAAACTGCAGAAAGCTGCAACACAAACCGTCTTGGGAGTACTTATGCATGAAACACAGAAAGCTAGCAGCAGGGAATGAGGAAGGCGAATGAAATATCAGCTCCTTATTTCAAATATAAGGGTAGGGAAGTTTCACTGCAACCATACAACATGCTGGCAAAACTATATCTGGAATACTGTGAGCAGTTTTGGTCTCCTTATTTAAGAAAAGATATCACTTCATCGGAGGGAGTTCCGAGTACATTCATTAAGATCATCCCTGGAATGAAGCCACTGTCTTATGAGCAAAGGTTGGGACGCTACTCATTGGAGTTTAGAAGAATGAGAGGTGATCTCATTGAAACATACAGGATTTGTAAGGAGCTTGATGGGCTAAATGCTGAGAGGATGTTTCCCCTCATGGGAGAGTCCAGGACCAAAGGCCAGTTTCAGAATAACAATGCACCAATATAAGGGTGAGATGAGGGGGAGTTTTGTCTTTCAGAGGGTTCTGAATTTTATGGAACTCCTTGCCACGAAGAACTGTGGAGGCAGATATTTAAGGCAAGATCGATAGATTCTTGATCAGGAGGGAAACCAAGGGTTATGGGTAAAAGACGGGTAAGTGGACATGAGGAATGTTGGATCAGCCATGATCCTATTGAATGGCTCGATGTAGCCTACTCCTGTTCCTATTCTTGTGGTCTTATAGTCTTAAAATATTTCTGTGATAATGCCAACTTCTATCATTTATATTTTAACATTAACTTTCCACAGTGGAGGCAATGGCCTAGTGGTATTCTCATTAGACTGTTAATCCAGGGACCCAGTTAATGTTCTGGGGACTCAGGTTTGAATGCTGCCATGCCAGATGGTGCAGTTTGAATTTGGAAGTAAGAGTCTCATGATGATCATGAATCCATTGTCAATTGTTGGAAAAACCCATCTGGTTCACTAATGTCCTTCAGGGAAGGAATCATGCCAATTTTACCCTGTCTGGCCTGCATGTGACTCCCAGACTCACAGCTCTGTGATTGACTCTTAACTGCCCTCTGGCCAATAAATGCTGACTTAGCCAGCAATGCCCTCATCCTGTGATTAAATTTTAAAAAGCATCGCTCTTTCTTATTCATTTTCTCTGCTTCTAATAGTGTTGACACTATTCATTTATCACTTGTATTCAATGGTTGGTAGGGGAGGTTGGGAAATCATACACAGGCAGGATACTTGATATCTTCTACAGAAAGTGTTGAGCAGTGGTCTGTATTTTCCCTGCTAATCAGAGGGTATCATGCATGATCGTGGTGCCCTTCTTTCTGTTGAAGTTATGTATGTTGAATCGAACCCAAGGAATTCTTTGTCTGAAACATGAAGTTGCATGTTGCAAGGTTGGCTTTGCCAAGGAATGGTTCTGGGTTGGATTTCACTGATTGCGAGAACCCCTGAGGTGCAAGGAATAATTACAAAGTTGTCAGGTGACACAAAACTTGGAGCCATTGTAAACTTTGAAGACAGTGCTGAGCTTCAAAAAAACATTTACATGTTAGTGAGTAGATGGGGGTTTAATGCAGAGATGTGTGAGTTGAGGTATTTAGTCAGAACATTGAAAGACCATATAAATTCTAAAGTGAATACAGTGCCAGAGGGACTTCGGTGTATGTGTACACAGATCACCGAAGGTAGCAGGGCAAGCTGAGAGAGTAATTAATAATGCATATAGTGTCCTCAGCTTTATTAAAAGAAACACAAGAAGAAGGAGATAATGCTGAACTTACATAAGTCACTTGTTGGACCTCAGCTGGAGTACTGTGTATAGTTGTGCGCACCACATTATAGCAAGGATATGGACACATTGGAGAGAGTACAGAAATGATTTGCAAGAATTATCCCAGGTATGATCATTTTCAGTTATGAGGACAGATTGAAGAATTTGGGACTGTTGTCCTTGGAGAGAAGTAGGCTCTGATCGTGGTTTTTAAAATCATGAACAGGCTTGATAAAATAGTAAGGGAGAAACTGTTTGCATTTGTGAAAGGATCAAGAAGCAGAGGACACATTTTTAAAATGATTTGTAAAAAAATCAAATGTGATGCGAGATGTAATGTGTCTTCACTCACCACATAGCTAGGGTATTGAATAAACTGCCTGGAAATATGGTGGGGGACACATTCAATTAATGCATTCAAGAGATTATCAGTTGACTATTTGGATCAAGATAATATGCAAGGATATCGGGTAAAAAGCAGCAGATTGGCACGAGGTAATGTTGCTCATTTGATGTATCAATGTAGACACACAAAGTATGTACAGAATGTGCCTCCTTCTGCACCATAAACTTCTTTAATTTTGTGATTGGGTAATTGCATGATCAACATGACACAATATTTGATCTATGTCAAGGTAAACTGTAAAATCACACCTTTATCTCAGATGATACACCCCTCGCTAGAGAAAAAATATCTCTCAGTCTAACCTATGAACGAGGAATTTTCTCATGGTTATCCTTACAGTCCAATTTAATACGAAAATGCCTAATAACTAGCATCTCCCCACTCTCAGTATTGGGAAAGAAGAAAATACGTTACTTGCAAAACATGTTTATCTCAATTATTTTACCGATATTTAAAAAGTGTTCAGCAAGCGAGATTATTATATTTATACTGTATTTCTCACAAAAGAGCTTAATGGACAATGATGTTATGGCAATGTGCTTGTGAAACTTCCATTTGTTTTGGGAAAGAGATGAGGCACAAGAGATATGTGTCCCTTTTCATTGCAGTTGTGTTATGTAAATATCTTACCTTGATCTAGAAAAGTCTGTGAATAGATTTACCAAACACTCCCCCCCCTCCCCCGAAACAGCATCCTTTTAAAATTTGTCATGGTAATGCTAGATTTTAGGATATTTCACTAGCTGAAATATCTGGTAGGTACAGCAGGTTAAATATTTTTCAGCTGAGGCATTGTTAATGTGCCAATCTGGATAAGAGTGACAGCTGCAGAGAGTAGACTTTATACCGTCAAGAAACAGACAGATGAGAGATTATGCAAAGCTGGATGACAGAAGTGTCAACCTTCATAATGCCTACCTTATTTCCACCTGTCATTATGGAGGACTAGCTAGAAATGATCAAAAGAACAGACAAAAAGTCACTTATACCTCACTCTAGCCCTCAGCTGTATGACAAAGGTCATTTTTAACTGGCAACGTGTAAAATTCAACACACTTCATAAGCTGTGGATTTATTGGATTGCTGTTCTGAAACTGGGATAGATCAAAGGTATTATAGACCAATTATTTTTGCTGGCTGTTAAAAATGTAACTCGCAATAAATGAGTTTGTAGCACCTCAAGGTCCAATGAGAAACTGGTGGGATTGGACACAATGTTGAATTTACACCCCACCTAATTTTAATCTCTTTTCAAGTTGTAGATAATGTTCAAAACCAATGTTTCACCCAATCACTTAATACTCCCACTGGTGAGCAATGCTAAAATAAACATCAGTGAGAGTGAAGGAAATGAATATCTTACACTGTACTGTGTTTTTTCTTCACATTGGATTACACTGGAAGCCTTCCAAAATATAATCCCTAAGAAATCAATCAAACTGGAACTGGACTCAATGCTGAAAACACACTTCCCATCTCATCCATTACCACGATTATGTGTTTGTAAACATATCAAATAAAGCTGGATTTTCCACAACTAGATTATCATTACAGAAGCATTGGGAAATTGAATACTCCACTGAGAAATTTCCCTACATCTGGAACCCTCTGAAAATAACCATATTGGAGTGTTCCACTGAAGTTAAGTAAGTAGTTACTCAGAAAAGGTTAAGCTATTAAAATCCAAGATTAACCCTTGAGTAACTGATCCCCTAAATTAACTCACACATCCTTGACTACATCTCAACCCCCAAACACTGGCTCACAACCCATTTCCCCATGGTGTGATCTCCCCTGCTCTCAGGTACTATCTACTCCACCATCAGACCCAATGCCCCCATTCTGTGCTCCCTTCTGGCATTGTTGAAACCAAACTTCTGTTCCCCCATTCTGGACCTGAGATCCGCCTCTTTCCCAACTCCAGACACAACTATTTATAAACAAATGCATGATCTTGATGAATGTACTGAATGTATGGTAGCTAAATATGTCAATGAAACTGAGATAGGAAAGTAAATTGTCAAGCGAATGTAGGAAGTCTGAAAGTGATTAAAGAAAGATTAAATGAGTGGGGAAGAAAAAACGGCAAATGATATATACTTTCGGAAAATATGAAACTATCTAATTTGGCAATAAAAGTATAAAATAAGCATAATTTCTAAATGCGGAGAGATTGCACAGCTCTGCATTAGACAGGGATCTTATTGTACTAGTGCAGGAATCACAAAAAAACAGTACGCAGTTTCAGCATGTAAGTAGGAAAGCCAGTAGAATGTTATAATTTATTGAAGAGGAATTGAATACACACATTATACAAGGCAGTTATATCAGCCTGAGTTATACATAGACCACATCTGGAGTACTGTATAGAGTATTTGTCATGTTATATAAGATAGGATGAAAATTATTTTCTTGGATATAATTCAGGGAATGTTTATCAGATTAACATCCAGAGTGGGCAGGTTATTGTATGAAGGAAGGCGAGGTTTGTATCCACTGTTATTTGGAAGAATAAGAAGTGACTTGACTGAAATATAATCTGAGGTGTCTTGACAGGGTCGATCTAGATATTGGCAGCACCTATTTAAAACAGGGATGAAGCAAAGAAAAAAATCCATTAGAGGGCCCTGAGATTTTGGAACTCTCTTTTTGCAAAGAAACAGATTACTTTGAATATTTTAAGGAAGAGAGGGATAGATTTTTAATAAGCAAGAGAGTGAAAGATAATCAGCAGTTGACTGGAATGTGGATTTAAGATTAGGATCAGATAAGCTATGATTTTATTAAATGGCCAAATGTTTTATATGTATAGGAGGTTAAACAAGTGGATGAAAATTTGACAAATGTAATAGCAAGTTACCCAATGTGAGGAAGAATAGGAAAGCAGTATCCTACTTGAATAGAAAGAGATTTCAGAACCTGGCACGACAAGTGACTGGGAAAACAAATGGAATGTTGGTATTTATTGCAAAAGGAATGGAATATAAAAAAGGGAAGTTTTATTATAGTTATTCAAGACCTTGATGAGACCATACCTAGAGTACTGTGTAGAGATTTGGTCTCATTATTTGAAAAGTTGTAGACAGTAAAGTCGCCGTATACCAACCAGACCATAGGGCTGTTCTCTCATTAAAGAGAGGTGACTGGTGTTGATTTAACCTGAGGGTCACCATGCCTCAGCTGAGGGGAGAGGTCAAGAGTCCTTGATGCTTAATCTAAGATGATCCAGGAACTATTGACATTATTGTGCATTGCAACCCAGCCATCCAAACTAACTAATACTCTCATAAGAGTTCTCTCTCATTAGAGAAAGAGAGGCAACTGGTGATGGAATAACTGAAGGGTCAGTTGAGAGGGAAGGTGGAGAAGAAGAGTCCTAGTGGTAAAAGTTATATAATCATGTTCAAAGACATTCAAGGAAGGTTCACTCAACTAAAACCTGGGGTGAGGGACTTATCTTGTGAAGAAAGGTTGAATAGGTGGGCCTTTACCCAATGGAACTCAAAAGAATGAAAGCTGACTTGGTTGATACATTGATGCTGAGAGAACTTGGCAGGCTGGTTACTGGTAGGATGTTTTTTTTAAAGAGACCCGAATTAGGGGACAAAGTTTAAAAATAAGCCATCTCCTTTTAAAGATAGAGGTGAGGAGATTTATTTTCTCTCAGAGGGTCATTAGTTGAAGAATTCACTTCCTCCAATGGCCACAACTGGATCACTGAATTTATTATAGACAAGGGAGTCAAAGTTTATGGTATAGACAGGAAAGTGGAAAGGCAAGACCACAATCAGATCATGATCTGACTAAGTGCAGAGTAGAACACTTGAAAGGCTGGAAAGCCTAGTGCAGTTCCTACCTCCCTATGACGGTTCGAAAAAATTAGCAAATTTTGTATTGATTATTTTAACCTATGCTTTGGTAAAACAGAAGTCTCTGTCTAATTGATATATTGCTAAAATTACTGAACTAATGGGTTATCGCTCTGCATTAATGAGCATGTCTCCACCTCTTCATTTTACGTGCAACAATTGTGGCACAATGATAGTGACCCTACCCTTGAACCAGAAAGCTTGGTTTCAATCCCCACCTGCACTACAGGACATGTGATGCCATTCTCTGAACATGTTAATGAGGAAAATATGTACAAGCAGCAATGGTTCAAGCTCAGCTGGGCAAATGGGAGGTAGATGAAGCTGTAAATGAAGTGCTTCTTTGCAGTCAGAGAGCATTAACTCAGGAGGTGAATCCAAGCCCACTCATATTTTGTGAAGGTTGCAAGATCACCACCAGATAATCCTGATGTCAAGCAAGTTGCTATTCCACATTTCCATTACAAAAGCCTCTCAAATTACCATCTTCCAATCTTGTGACGTCTTTTGGGGTGAAAATCAATTGACAATATCAACAAAGTCAACTTAAACAGTAAAACAAGATTTCTGTTCTTCAGTAAGAAGTGCAACAGAAAGGATTTCAACCTTTTGTGCACATTGGCAGTTTGCTAATGGGCACGCTTAAACAGAACATCTGCCCATTCAGATCTCTGCATTTAACATCACCAAGGTATATTACAGGCTAGTGTTTGCTGTGGCCTGACAGCTGGTTGCTAGCTTTCCTGTTAACAGAACCAGAAAATGGTGCACAGAGGGATGAGGCCAAAAGAGATTAATAAAAAAAAAATCAGTGACCGTAACCATACATATTTATCAGAATTTGTGTGCAGTCATAGATTTTGTCAAATAGCATTGAAACTTTTGTTCTACTGTAAATGGAAAATTTGGTATGCAGTGGTCTCTATCATGAAAATAATATAATGCATGGAATAATATGTTAATAAGGACTCTGGCACCGTCTTTGTCTGCCGAGGCATGATCAGCCGTGTCTGCCTGTCAGTTCACTAAATGTCTCTGTTTGATCAAAACTGTTAGGAACTGAATCACTCGGAAGAATAACTCTATGTTGGTCTGACTGATAATTGGGCTTTGTCACCCCAAAGGGACAATTAAAAACATCATAAGACAGATCAGAACACTGATCATGACCCCTTCATGGCAAGGGATGACAACAATGGCCAAGTCTGACAGAATGTAGCCAGTTCGATCACCTTTGAGCTGAACTTATTGCAACCAGTCTGAGACATTGCTTGGAGCAATGGTTAATTCTTTAAAGGAGAAGGAATCAAAAGAGGAGGGTTGTTTTGATTACTTGGTATTAAAAGAAAATAATTTGAGAATCTTGCCATTATCAAACTATGTATGCTTATTCAAAATTCTCCTGTTGTACCATGTAATGTTTCTGAAAAGGTTAATGTTATAGACTGCATTCATCTCAACTCAATCTGATAACATAGAATCTTAGGTGGGGAAATCAGGAGGCCACTCTGGATCTTGACGGGGACAGATATTGTAAACTTCATCTCCTAATAGTCTGACAATATCTAATTAGCAAAAGTAGCATGTATCTAACAGCAGTCATGAAAGTAAAAATATCCTATTAAGGCAAGAGCCTTTTCTTGTTAAAATTCTTTTGTAGCTGTTCCTTTGTCACTGTAAACAAAAAAATGCCCTGAGTCCCAGTCAATGTAAGAGAGATGGTAGCAGCATCCCGAGGTGCACCACAAAACCATCTTCATGCATGTCAATTCATGGACGCAGTGTTATCATTTCAAAACAAACATGCAACTTTCTACTAGAATACCATCTAGCCAATTTGACACTAGATAAAATAATGGAAAAAATGGCAGAAGTCTAGAGTGAAGCTGAGCAGGTTCTGAAGAAGGGTCACTGGACCCAAAATATTAATTTTGCTTTCTCTCCACAGATACTGCCAGACCTGCTGAGTTTTGCCAGCAATTGCTTTTTTTTTAGTTTTGAGAGCAGGTAATGTTCTGCATGGCAGTTCACCTGCTTCAGCCTTCACAGTGGTATGAGTGAATTAGAAAATAATTGTGCTATATCCTAGAACAGAGCTGAGGTGTAGAGGACAGCGAAGAGGGTTACTTTAGATTACAACAGGATCTTGACCAGATGGGCCAATGGGCTGAGAAGTGGCAGATGGAGTTTAATTCAGATAAATGTGAGGTGCTGCATTTTGGGAAAGCAAATCTTAGCAGGACTTATACACTTAATGATAAGGTCCTTGGGAGTGTTGATAAACAAAGAGACCTTGGAGTGCAGGTTCATAGCTCCTTGAAAGTGGAGTCGCAGGTAGATAGGATAGTGAAGGCGGCGTTTGGTATGCTTTCCTTTATTGGTCAGAGTATTGAGTACAGCTGTTTTCCCTGGAGCGTCGGAGGCTGAGGGGTGACCTTATGGAGGTTTACAAAATTATGAGGGGCATGGATAGGATAAATAGGCAAAGTCTTTTCCCTGGGGTCGGGGAGTCCAGAACTAGAGGGCATAGGTTTAGGGTGAGAGGGGAAAGATATAAAAGAGACCTAAGGGGCAACTTTTTCACACAGAGGGTGGTACGGGTATGGAATGAGCTGCCAGAGGAAGTGGTGGAGGCTGGTACAATTGCAATATTTAAGAGGCATTTGGATGGGTGTATAAATCGGAAGGGTTTGGAGGGATATGGGCTGGGTACTGGCAGGTGGGACTAGATTGGGTTGGGATATCTAGTCAGCATGGACAGGTTGGACCGAAGGGCCTGTTTCCATGATGTACATCTCTATGACTCTATAACAACATCAGCTTTTATTGTCAGTAACAGCAAATGGTGGCATATACTTGAGTCTTTCAAGGAAATACCTTGGAAGCGCTCAGCAACATTTTAGATTAGATTACTTACAGTGTGGAAACAGGCCCTTCGGCCCAACAAGTCCACACCAACCCGCCGAAGCACAACCCACCCAGACCCATTCCCCTACATTTACCCCGTCACCTACCACCATAGGCAATTTTAGCCTGCCCAATTCACCTAACCTGCACATTTTTGGACTGTGGGAGGAAACCAGCGGAAACCCACACAGACACGGGGAGAATGTGCAAACTCCACACAGAGAGTCCCCTGAGGCAGGAATCGAACTTGGGTCTCTGGCGCTGTGAGGCAGCAGTGCTAACCACTGTGCCACCGTGTCTTATTGGAGTATTATTCACTTCCCAGATATTCTCGATGTACTAGCAAATATTAACTGGCCAGTGCTAATACACCATTCTCGGAAAGTCTGCCAGGAATAATTCAAAGGTAAGGCATATTAAACTTCCCAACATTATTAATTGCAATCCGTCTGACTACTCAAGTATCTGTGCAACAACTATAGAGTTATCAGTTCAAAAGTAGTCTGCAATCACCTGCTAAAGAACTACACAAGTGTACAATACTGGTATGTTCAGATATCCAACAGAATACACGATGCCATTTAGAGTCATGGAGAAGTATAGCACGGAAACAGGTCCTTTGGGCCAACTCATGTGCTGACCAGATATCCTAAATTAATCTAGTCCCATTTGCCAGCATTTGTCCCATGTCCGTCTAAACCTTTCCTAGTCATATTCTCATCAGATGCGTTCTAAATGTTGTAATTGTACCAGCTTCCACCACTTCCTGTGGCAGCTCATTCCATATACACATCACCCTCTGTGTGAACAAATTGTCTCTTCTATCTCCTGATTTCCTTACTTAAGATTCTATATTATCAGATTGGTTTGCGATTAATGCAGCCTATAACATTAACCCTTTCAAAAACATTACATGATATAACAGGTTTAATGGCCAGAGATTTTAGAATATGCATACATATTTTTATAGTGGCAAGATTCTCAAATTATTTTCTGTCAATACCCAGTAACCAAAAACTTCAAGCCTACCCTCCTAGTTTAATTCCTTCACTTTTAAAGATTCAACCATTGCTCCAAGCAACGTCTTAGCTTGGGGGCAATATTTTCAGCTCAAATATGATAGAACTGGCTACTTTATGTCAGACTTGGCCATCATTATCATCCCTTGCTGTGAAGGGATCATGATCAAAGTTCCGACCCTTTTAAGTTTTACCTCTCTCACCTTAAACCTAAGCCCTCTAGTTTTGGACTCCCCCATCTTGGGGAAAGCACCTTGTCTATTTATCCTATCCATGCCCCTCATGATTTTATAAACCTCCCATAAGGTCACCTCTCAGCCTCTGATGCTCCAGGGAAAACAGCTCCAGCCTATTCAGCTTCTCGCTATAGTTCAAACCCTGCAGCTCTGGCGATATTCTTGTAAATCGTTTCTGAACCCTTTCAAGTTTCACAACATTCTTTTTTAACACAACTTTCAGTTCTTCACCTGTACTGGTGTCAAGGCAAATGGGCTCTTTGACTCTTCAAAGACAGGGAATGGCTTCTTAGAATGTAGCTCAAGATTTTATTAGGTGACTTGCATATGTCAATTCTAGCAAAAAGCCCATAATGGCACTCATTCCAGAGGCAGAACTGTGCTTGTGGTGATGTGACATGACACTGGATGATAGCCCAAATGACTAATGGATATATTTAACTTCTAAGTTCAAGATGTGATCTTTCTAAACAAAAGGCATGCAAGCTAAAGGATGGTTGAAGATGTAAATTCAACAGCTGTCTAAAGTCCCTGTGTGGATTATACAGAGTCTCAAAAGATTTTGGAATGTTGCACGTGGAGAGTGTCAAAGAAACTCAGACTGAAAATCTTTAAAAGGGAGAAATATCATTCCAAAAAATGAACTTAGTCGATTTTCACTTAGTTGTGTCCCAGACTGTGACATGACATGTTTTAAAAGAAAGGCAAATCTGGGCAAAAAACATTTTTTTCAAGTTTCCAGGAATACACAAGAAGGGGTTGAAAACTAACTGTAATTCCTGCTCTCTGTACACTCAAGAGTGGCAGGCTATTGTGCCAGCATGTGGTTCAAGTTCCACGGTGCTAAAGTGTGCTGTGAATTTCCACTTAGTTTGTGAACTTTCACTGAATGCCCCGGCTTGTGCAGTTAAAGAGAAATCTCTCCAGTTGCTGAAAACAAGTCAGTTCAGCCACTCATGAAAGAAATTGGACAAATTCCTTTCAGTTACCTGCAAAAACAAGAAATTCCAAACAACTGCTCAACTGTCAAAGTCAGTGTCACCAGAACCAACCAACGTAGCCACCGTGATGTTTCACAATTGAGTTGTCATGGGCAAGCCAGAGACTGCTTCATATCGTGTATATTTTTAAAATCTTTTATTGTTTTGGACTCACCTCTAATTCCTGATCTGTGACTGTGTGTGTCATGTTTGGTTATCTTTCGTCACCTTTCAATAGTTAATAAATTCACTCTTTCTTTACCTCAAGAAAGATTATTGAATTGGCTACTTTTTAAGACTTAAGTGTACTTGGATTGGGAAAGGAATCATCTATAAATTAACCTTGTTGCTGCCAATTGAAGGAGGTGTTGACTAAAGCAGTTAGTTCATCCTTCTTCAGTAGACATCAGAACAAATTAGGGATCCTCACCCAGGGACCAGTCAGAACAGTGTATAATATGTTCAGGAAACAGCTGCTTTAACAGCTGTGAGAATTGTCTGTTGAAGAGTGTAGCCATCAAGAGAAGGATTCACATGCTCCTGGGAAATGAGCACCAAAACAAAGCATGACACAAGAAAAGAAGGGGCAAAAGTTAACAATGAGAATATAGACTGTAAAGAACAATAATTCACACAAGACAAGAGGCATCTGGCTCCATTAGAGAGAGACAATTGGTTATGTATATCGCGAGAGTAACTTGTCCATTAGTCAAGAAATCACTGTCAAGAAAATACACCAACTTCCTCAGAAGACTTTGGATATTCAGCATATTCACAATGACTCTTGCCAATTTTTATAAATACACCTCAGAAGGTATCCTATCTAGATGCATCACATCTTGATATGGCAACTGCTATGCCCTAGACTGCAAGAAATTACAGCGAGTTGTGAATACAGTTCACTACAAAAGCCAGCTTTCCTTCCATTGACTCTGTCCCTGCCTCAGGAAACCAGTCAACATAATCAAAGATCCATCTGACCCCATTATACTCTCTTCCTCCCTCTTCTACTGCACAGAAAATACAAAAATTTGAAAACATATACTAATGGGTTGAAGAACAGCTTCTTCTCTATTGTTATCAGACTTATGAACAGACCTCTCAAATATTAGAGTTGATCTTTCGCTACACCTTCTCTGCAACTCTAACCCTACATTCTGCTTTCTGTTCTACTACCCAAGGTATGATTTGTCTGGGGTAGCACACAAAACAATATTTTTCACTGTATTTTGATCCAGGTGACAATAAATCATATCAAATCACATCAAATCATCAGCATGCAATAAGGTCAGAAGGTAGGCCTCCTTGAACCACTACATCAGTATCATAAAAGGTAAAGTCACCATAGTCCTACCCTCTCATTAGAGAGAGACAAACGAGGTAAATAGGTTTAACCTGAGGGTTAGCACATCAGGGATGAGGGGAGTGGTTAAGAAAGTGAAGCCTTTACGGTAATCTCAGCTGGTAAAGGAATTGGACCCTTGCTGTTGGCATCATTCCGCATCACAAACCAACCATCCAGCCATTGGTCAAGGTTCACACCAATTCCAGTCTCCCAGATTATGGTGTTGAAAATGGAGTTGTCAATTATCATTTTCAGTTCACCTACTAATGCAACAGGCCATCTCCCTGGCTCTATATGTATTCCCGGAACATCTGTACAGGCTCTTACTTATTGACTACAACTCCGTTTTCAACACCATTATTCCAAGCGAACTCACCTCCAAACTCTGGGGCCTAGGTCTTTGCTCCCCACTCTGCAACTGGATTCTCAACTTCCTGACCAACAGACTGCAGTCAGTATAGATAAGTGACAGAACTTCCTCCATGATAATCCTCAACCCTGGTGCCCCACAGGACTGTGTACTCATACCCCTACTGTACTCCTCATGCATACACGACTGTGTGGGCAAATTCCATCCCAACTCCATTTCTAGGTTCACTGGAGATATCACTATTGTAGGTCAGATCTCAAACATGACGAGACAGAGTACAGGAGATAATGTGCTTAGCTGCGTGGTGTAAAGACCACAGGCTTTCCATTAATGTTAGCAAAATGAAGGAGCTGGTCATTGACTTCAGGAAGCAGAATGGAGGGCACGAGGGGGAGATGGCAGCGTGATGATCACGCATTTGCACTACTGTCAAGAAAGCACATTAATACCTCTATTTCCTCAGGAGGCTAAGGAAATTTGGCATGCCCATAAACACTCTATTTACAGATGCACCACAGAAAGCATTCCATCTGGATACATCACAGTGTGGTATAACAACTGCTCTTCGCCCAAGACTGCAAGAAACTACAGAGAGTTGTGAACACAGCCCAGTCCATCACACAAACCAGCCTCCCATCAACTAACTTCATCAATATTTCCTGCTGCCTCAGGAAAACAACCAACATAATCAAAGATACCTCTACCTCGGTTACACTCACTTTCACCTTCTTCCGTCAAGCATAAGGTATAAAAGTTTGATTATGCATACAAACAGATTCAAGAACAGCTTCTTCCCTGCTGTTTTCAGACTCTTGAATGGACCTCTTTAATGTTTATGTTGATCTCTCTCTGCACCTTCTCGGCAGCTAGAACATTGTATCCTGCACTCTGTCCTGGTACCTTGATGCACTTGTACGGTATGATCAGCCCGTAAAGTACATAAGTTCAACACTTTTCACTGTACTTCCATACATGTGACAATAATAAATTAAATCAACTGAGATCAACCACTAGAGGGATATGTATTTAAGATATTTAGCAATTTATCTAGTTAGGCTAGTTTATATTCTATTTAAAATTTTTCATTATCAGAATTCCCAGTTCATTTTAAGTAGCCAGTGTAGCTGATGTTAATGTTGGCAGAATATGGATGTTAGTCTGTGAGTTCAACACAACTATAACAGAAGCATTGGAAGCAGAACTATGATAATTTTAAAAATTATATAAAGCTATTTGTCATCAGTGTAATTTTTCAAGAAGCCATTAACTTCCAAAATAAACAAAGGTAACTAAAGATGGGCAATAAATGTTGGCCTTGCTGCAGATGCCTAACTCCAAGAGCAAATAATAGAACAATTAACGCAAACTTTTAAGGCAAAGTGCCTTTAATGAAAATTGTAGTGACAGAGCAGTGTGTATTTAATGTTCATGAAGTGCTACTCTGAATTCTCTTAGCAATATGTAATCTATTGCACTGCAGCATTTCTGTTGTATTTAGGTGTGGAGACTTCCTGAGTGGTTTACATTAGATGTGTTAGTGATTTGCCTGACCACTCACCTTGACATGTCAAGTTGCCCTCCAACATTACTCACTGTCTGATTGAGACAAGAATATTGATCAGGACCTCTGGAAATCACCCCTACTCGTTTTCGAATAGAGCAACAGGAACTTACCTTCCCACCTCTGATAAAATTCAAATTTATCAGAAACAGACCCACAGCAAGTTTCACGCCTGCCTGGGATTTCATTCCATTGCTACTACCATCCAACATCAACGGGAAAGTTGAATGCCTATCATAGTGTCTCCATCTGGTTAGATCATAAAATCCCTACTTAATGGAAGCAGGCTATTCAGTCCATCAAGTCCACACCAACCCTCTGAGGAGCATTCCCCTACCCTATCCCTGTAACCCTGCATTTCCCTTGGACCAATCCACCTAACTTGCACATTTTTCAACTGTGGGAAGAAACTGGAGCACCTGGAGGAAACCCACACAGACACAGGAAGAATGTATAAACTCCACATAGACAGTCTCCCAAGGCTGGAATCAAACCTGGGTCCCTGGTGCTATGAGGCATGAGAGCTAACCACTGAGCCACCGTCCTGATTCCTCAGCATGTTCTGAAATGTGCTACTCAAGCGTCAACCTGGACTACATGCTCAAGTTTGAGCAGGGCTTGAATTAGCCAACCTTCTGACTTGACTGAGCAAAGCTAATACAATGTAATTATGATGATAACAATCACAAATGATTTCCTTTCTTCAAATTTGAAAGTCACCCCCACCTATGCCCAGATTCCCAGCTGGTGACTTTTGTTACCTTTGAATCGGACGGGAGGCTCTCCCACCCATCTGAGTCCTGTGTTGCCTGCCAATCATTGGTGAGGGCAAATAAATATTAATTAAAGAAGTAAATATTTTGTGCTATGTAGTTTCAACAGCAGAACTTGTTGTGACTGATGCATAGTTTGTGTGAATGTATGTAACCCACTGGAAATCACAGAACTGTGGGGAGGCACAATAGCTCAGTGGTTAGCACTGCTGCCTCACAGCACCAGGGACCTGGGTTCAATTCCTGCCTCTAGTTCCCTCACATTTCTTCCCACAGTCCCAGGATGTGCATACTAAATTGCCCATAGTGTTAGGTGCATTAGTCAATGGGTGTGGGTTGGTCCCTCTTTGGAGGGGCGGTGTGGACTTGTTGGGCCGAAGTGCCTGTTTCCACACTGCAGGTAATCTAATCTAATTAGCTGAGTGTAGTGCAATTGATGGCTCAAGTGCAGGAAGTCTGTAAAACTCACCCCCAATAGAAAGTGAATGGAAGAGTAACATGGGTGACTAGTCCATCACCTTCCTGTCCACCTCTGACCTGTACTCCCATATTATAAAGGGTAGGTAAGGTTTTATATCACCCCCAGCACTTACACTTGTTGAGGCCTGTAAGGGGACAATTCAAGGCTCTCAATCATCCTCAGCCACAATATTTCAATCTGTGTTTGAAGGTTAAAGGAAAGCAGCTAGCCTGGTAGGTTGGCAGTGAGGACAAAGAAGTGGAGGCAGCATTCTTCCTTATGATGAGAAGGGCCCCTTAGCACATTCATACCCCCTAATGAGGTCATTCTCACCCTTTGTACCTCTGTCATCTCCTCCTCCATTAGCCTTTAGAACTTGACAAACCAAGAAGGAGGCTGGAAGAACACAGTGAGTCATGCAGTATCAGGAAGTGGAGACAATAGACAATAGGTGCAGGAGTAGGCCATTCTGCCCTTCGAGCCTGCATCATCATTCATTATGATCATGGCTGATCATCCTCAATCAGTATCCTGTTCCTGCCTTATCTCCATAACCCTTGATTCCGCTATCCTTGAGAGCTCTATCCAACTCTTTCTTAAACAAATCCAGAGACTGAACTTCCACTGCCTTCTGGGGCAGAGCATTCCACACCCTTTGAGAAGTCAATGTTTCAGTGTAACCCTGATTCAGGAAAGGAGGTGGGTGTAAGAAGAGCTGCAGATAAAGGAGTGAGGAGGGTGGTGGTAGGGGTGTGCTCTGGTTGGGGAGAGGGGCAAGGTGGTGAGGTAGGGATAGGTGAGCACAGGTAGAGGGTACGACCTGGTTGCTCGATGGAAGGAATGAATCCGGTTGGTGGCTGGAAGGAAGGGTTAGTCAGAGGATTGGAAGGGTGGGGAGGGACTGGTAAAGGAGTCGGGGGGGGAGGCAAAGGAGGTTATTTGAAATTGGAGAACCCAATGTTGAGTCATCCAGGCTGTAGGCTGCCCAAGTGCAAGATGAGGTGTTGTTCCATGTCGGAAAGGGAGTGGGAAGGGAAATTAAAATGGGCGGTGACTGGGAGGTCAGGTCAGCCCCTGTGGAGCCAGCTGAACTGCTCAGCGAAACGTGCCCAGAGTTTACGTTTGGTCTCACCGATGTAGAGATCACATCAGATGCACCAGATACAGTAAACTGTATTTAGAACCTGATGGGCTGATACCTCTCCTCTCAAATGCTGGGGTCTCCAATCCTTGGATTGACCTTAAAGTCTGGTTGACAAGCTCAAACATGTGGATCGTTGTAGACAACATGCTTTCTCAGATGGATAGAGCTTCAATGTTGTGTGAATTTGTAAAATTAGTATTTTAATCAGGAGTATTTCATTAATAAAACTGAGTTGAACTGCAAACTGAATTCTATGTCCCTCTCTCCACCTCACCAACAGAGATTTGGGTGAGATGTTTTAATACATAAACTGGTTGAAGTGTCTGATACATGGACAACATTGACATCTCTGAGTGGCCTTTGATTAGAAGTATTTGTATTAACCTCTGAAATCGAATCCCACCAAGCTTGATCTCTTGAACGTCCAGCCTGAGCATCAATTAAGGAGGCAGCTGCCCCACATGACAGCCAGGGCTCAAATGAGTGAAAGCAAGTGAAGGTTTCTGCCCAGTGATTGGACCATAAACAAAGTGCTTGTGATGTAAGGAGGATTAACAGTCAGGGTTAGTCCAGGGTCAGGAGCATGAGGGAAAGGGCATCAAGTATAGGCTAATACAACTTGCAAACCCACAGAAAATATAGGCAAGAATGCCAAATGGAGAGGATGCATAAGGGGGTGAAAAGGCAGATATTGGGATCTGGAATCCATAGGGATACAGAGAAGCTAGATTAGAGTCAGCAACTCACAAGGTAAGAGACACCTAAAAGCAGCTAATATGGGCTCAGGGACCCACAAGAGACAGAGAAACAGAGCAAGAGAACAGATAATTAAAAGGAAATAATAGGAGAAATGGCACAGGGCCTAGATTGGGAGAAGGTACTAAGAAAGTACCTCACTAAGATGTGGTCCATGTGGGCCTACCATTACAGTAGGGTTTGAGACCCGTGAGATAGGAATACTGGGAGGCAGAGGAAAGCTAAAGGGAAGCATGCTTTAAACCCAAGCAATGCTATTGCCCCAGCCAGAGGCATGGAGCAACTGAGAGGTAGACAATGAGAGAAGGTGAAGCTAAGTACGGAGCTGCTGGAAGTGAAGCAGGAAATGGAGAAACTAAGTAGCAGAGCAGGAGCAGAGGAACCAGGTGAAAGTGGTGTGCTTGCGACAGTTTCAGACCAAATGCAATAGAGTGGACCAGGGGGCACAGCATGCAGCCAGTGATCAGCCCAAAAAGCTGTGGATGAGCTGATCGAGAAATACAAAAACCTACAGGTTGCACCCAGAGCCCTGGACCAGGCAGACAAAGAAAACATCCCTTGCTGAAAATTATTCCATGCAAAAGGGAATTTGATTTGGTTTGATTTGATGATTAGGTTTGATTTTGATTTATTGTTGTCACATGTGACAAAAGGATTTTGGGTTGTGTCGTTAAGTATGTGTTGGGTAAGGTGAGGAGCCAGTTAAATAGTTACTCTGCGTTAAGGCTAGGTATTTAATGGCCTAGCCTTTCCTGAGTAACTACTGGAACCTTTCAAATTCCCTGATTTAAATGGCTACTTTCAGAAGGTTCCAGGCGTAATGCAGTTACCCAGAAGAATCGTCGATTCCCCAGGCAATTCCTTTAGAATCTGTTAAGTTTTGACAGGGATTCAGCAGGGGCCCAGTGCGTAACTCCCATCTATGCTTTAGAAACAATTATCCAACCATCAGAAAATCCAGGCCATATTCTTCCTCCCTGGGAATTGAGCTGTAGTCCCAGCACTGCTTTCTGCTGCATTACTGGAACTACAGAGCTGCCAGTGATTGGACTGGCTGACTGCTCCAGAGAGTGGGACTTCCTCAGTAACAGGAGTGGATGTATCACTGTCCTCTCAAATACCTAAGGTCAGCCCCCTCTCTGTGCAGGGAAGCCAGGTTTAAAGTCAGATCGATGCCAACAAAGTAATTCATTCTATGAAGGCATAAGCTTAATAAATCCTCAGTCCCTCTTGGATGCACCATTTTAGCTAGTCCCTTTATTGGTTTTTGCTATATGAATCGTTAAGTATATTATTTGCTTAGTGTTGTATTTGCAGAAGGTTATTAGTTCATTTTTTGTTACATATACTAATACAGACATGAAAGCTCATTTAGCACCTGCAATTTAGTTTAATTGGCATCAGTGGTTATTTGCATTCATAGCAGTCTCCATATGTGTCAGGCTATATTTATTCATAAGAATTCTCATTTCTCACATTAGTGTTTACAATCAAGTTACACACACCCAAGTAATGTTCGCTCATCTTTGCTTTCCCTCCTCTATCAAATTCTTCTGTCAGTTTTGTCCTTAACCTTTGGGTGCCCGAGGGCTTGTAGGAGAATTCATGGTCATTATTTTGTGAAATGAAAGGAATTACACTTTTACTCTAAGCATAGTGACTAAGTATGTATAAAAGGGATTGTATCCTCATATTGCCAGACTACATGGAATTGGAATTTTTTTTTCATCTATCCATTTGTGGGATGCTGGCCAGAATTTGTTGCTAGTCCCGGATCATGTTAATCAATGGAGTTTCACATAAGATCTTCTGTAATTTGTTATGTTTAATAAAGCCTGTTGCTGTTCACTCACAAGTCTAGATTTCACAAATCACAATTTTATGCTGATTTGCAGATTTTGATCTGTTGATCAATGTCTTTGCTTTCTGTACTTTCTTCCCATTTCTCTCGGAAATTGCGTACTCTGCAGCTAGGTTAGCCCATAGAGAGCCCCTTTTATAAGCTAAGTGACTGTTTAACGAGTTAAGTAGGTCCTTCCCAATTGGCAGTTCCACATTTCTTTTTAGTGCACTATAATACTTCTATGGTTTTCAAAATGCTTTCAGTAAAACTAAGCGCTTCCCATAAGGATATTGGAAAGAAATGGTCAAAAATTTAATGAAGACTCCCACTTTCGTTACAAAATGTTCTGGATGAACAAAAGGTTCTCAGAGCTTTTCATTCAATATAGCAATCACATACTCATCTTACATTCCTCATATTTTGTGTTCATTTTATGAACAGTGTGCTGGTCAGACTGTTACCTAGCTAGATCAGCTTATGCACATTTTTTCCAATGGAAATAAGCTGAATTAAACTGGAGATCCATGAGGTTTATTAAAATTGATGTTATGCAACTGGCTTGCATAAATTCTGTTCTTTTGATTGTGTTACCTTATGTTAGTGTTCATAACCCAACATTGTCAACAGAACTATGATTTATAAGGCGTTACTTCACACAGTCAATATGTCAATACATCTTTAAAAGTCATACTCACAAAATCATCGTTGTGTCATAGCATATGATCTCATATTCCATATTACCCTGGCATCACTTGAAGTGTGACATGCTATTGGAAGTATGCTACTCTGAGTAAATTATTAGCTTAATGCAAGCCCTGATGCCATGAGCTATGGAATATTACGCTTATATGTAATTGTTAGCTGTAATAAACATCAGTTGGATACTTCAGTAACATGAAATCCATGCCCACATTCTTATGTCATGTGACATAATACTGCCACATCAGGTAAAACACGCTACTGTAGGCAAAACTCATATTCGCTTATTACTAAACAGTGCTAATTCTGACAACCGATTGCAGTACTGACTATAAGTGAAATTTCTAATTCTACAAAAATGGGAATGTTCATGCAATTCATTCTTTTTGTTATCAATGCATTTTTTGACAAACAATAAACAGTCCAGAACGCCAAACAATTTGCAATGTTGAAGTCAGTTTGTTTTGGAGTTATATTCATGACATGCATTTTTTTGCAGAATACAATCATAATCATTTCCTTCCCAATTGCCTCTGCTTATTCCCTCACTGCTGGTGGTGGTGATTCATGCTACACTTCCATGGGAAGTACCAAGCAGCTTTTATCTTTTGCTAGCAACGTTGATGAGCTATTCAAGTGTCAGACCAATCACAATGAAATCAATTCTTGCCACAGCTAATGTCTGGATGTATACACTTCAAGAAATCATCAAGGGGGTGTAATAATTGGATTACATCTCATTACCATGTGGATGCTGAAGTCAATTGTAGTAATTGTTTCCCTAACCTCACTCCCCACTGCCAATCCACATAAAAACAACAAGCTGCACACAAGCTATATATTATAATCTGGATGATTGGATAAGTATTTCATAGCATTTACGTCTGTATATTAATCACATCTTACAAAGTAGTTCATTTTTCTACAGTAAAGTGAAAGATTCATTTAGTTTCAATGCAACTGACATTCCCATCTAATTTTCATCTAATTCCATCCTCTTACTTCAACAAGTTGGATAAGTATTTTAGTCTGAATGTTTGACTCACAGCATAATCATATTGTTATCAGATGGTAGGACCCATAAGTCAAACAGGAAATTGTAGACAAGGTCAGTTCTCTTGACCTGATTCGGAAAATTTCTGTTCCATTAGTTATTCTATTGACTGGGCTGCCCACTCAAAAGAAATGATAAGATTTGCTCTGACGAAAGAAGTTAAATTTACTTTGAACTGCAAGTAGAAAGGGCTACCAATAGAAGTAAGCTTGATAATCAGATATGCAGCGACACAAGCTAATGGGGACAGTGCAACCTGAAAAGGGTCAAATTAATTCAAGCAAAGAATAAAGTTATTGGAATTTGTGACAGGACTCAGGTCCATCTGGTTGCTTGACAAAAAAAAACAAAAGAACTGCGAATGCTGAAAATCTGAAGCAAAAGCAGAAAATGCTGGAAAGTCTCGGCAGGTCTGGCAGCATCTGTGGAGAGAAATCAGAGTTAACATTTCGGCCAAACGATTGCTCTTCAAGTTCTCCACAGATCCTGCCAACCCTGCAGTGATTTTCCAGAAATTTCAGTTTTTGGTCCATCCGGTTACTGTTCCATTAAAGAAGCAAAATGAAACGTCATTCAGACTGGGTGTGCACTGCTGCCAATGTGCTACCATATCAGTTAAGGATGTGTATTCTCAGACCATGGGAGTTGGTGAGGACTGCAGATACTGGAAAGTCAGAGTCACGAAATGTGGAGCTGGAAAAAGCACAGCAAGTCAAGCAGCATTAGAGGAGCAGGAGAGTCGATGTTTCAGGCAGGACCCTTCATCAGGACTGAAATGTCGACTCTCCTGCTCCTCTGATGCAGCTTGACCTGCTGTGCTTTCCCCAGCTCCATATTTTATTGACCTCAGCATTCTCAGACCACACCAGCTGCCTTGTTAGGCAGGCTTCTGATACGCTTTGCATTCGGGGACTTATGCCTGTGATAAAGGCTGACATTTCAGAAAGGAGTGCTACACTATCAGAGGTGCTGCCTTTTGGACAGGCCCCTGACTGCCCTCTCAGATGGAAGAACAGGTTAACTACCTGTTAACCTGTCCTGATACCTTCAGAGATCTGAGAACAAGCACCCCAAAATCCCTCTGTTCTTCTTATGTCCTGCCATTCATTGAGTACTCCCTTCCTGTGTTCTTCTTCTGAAGTGCATCACCTCATACTTATCAGGATTAAATTCCATCTGCCGCTGATCTGCCCATCTGCACAATCCATCGATTTCCTCCAGTAACCTAAAACCTCCCTCCTCACTGTCAGCCACTCCTCCAATCTTTGTGTCATCCACAAAATTTACTCATCATCCTGCCCAAATAACATATATAACTGCACTGATCCTTATGGTATGCCACACTAGCCTCCATTCACACAAACAGCCTTTTACCACCACTCTGTGTCTCCTACCAAGAATCCAATTTTAAGTGCAAGTTATGTTGGATCTCATATGTTTTTATCTTCTTTATCAATCTCCCATGTGGGACTTTGTCAAAGGCTTTGATGAAATTCATATAAACTGTACTATCCTCATATGGATACTTGGTCAACTCTTCGAAAAATTCAACTAAATTTGTAAAGCATGAACTCCCCCTGACAAAGCCGTGTTGACTATCCCTGATCAAACTTTGCCTCTCCAAGAGGAGACTTATTATGTCTTTCCGAATTTTCTCCAATAGCTTCCCTATCACTGATGTGAGCCTCGTTGGTCTATCAATCCCTCGTTTATCTCTACTATTCTTCCTGAATAGTGGAACCACATTAGCTCTACTCCAGTCCTCTAGCATCTGCCCTGTGGCCAAAGAGGAATTAAAACGGTTCTGCGTCCCTTTAATTTCCTCCCTCATCTACCACATCGACCTGGAATACAATTCATCTGGTCCTGGGGATTTGACCAATTTGAAGCTTACCAAAACCTCCAATGATTCCTCAATCTACTGAAGAACCTCACAATCCATCTTCCCAAATTCTGGACCACCTTCCTCCTTCTCCAAGGTGAAAATACATGTAAAATATTCATTTAACACGCAAGCAAAATGTCTTCCAGCTCCATCCCCTTGGTCCCTAATGAGTCCTACTCTTACCCTGCTCATCCTCTTCTCTTTGATGTACTTGTAGAATTTCTTGGGATTCTCACTAATCTTATCTACCAGTGTATTTTCATGCCCCATCTTTGCTCTCCTAATTGTTTTGGCAAGCGCCCCCCTGCACTTTCTATTACTCCACTAGCGCCCCCCATTGTTTGCTCCCGTTCTACCTTTTAAAAGCCTCCCTTTTCTTTCTTTCCCAGTCCTGAATATTCGTAGACATTCATAGTTCTCTGGGCTTGCTACTCTGACATTCTACCCTCAACAGAATATTTCGGGCCTATACGCTCACCAATTTCATTTGGAAAGGCTCCCCCTGTTCTGCTGTAGGTCTTCCCACTCTATTTGGCCAGATCCTGCCATATTTTAATAAAATCTGCCTTTCCCCAATCCATAACCCTTTTCGACAGACCACCTTTTTCCTTTCCTATAACAAACTTAAAATATGTGGCGTTGTGGTTATTATCACAAAAATGCTCTCCCAATGCCACCTTGAACACTTGTCCAAATTTGTTCCCCAAAATTAGTGTGGCACCAATCCTTGTTGGATCATTTACATATTGTCAGGAAAAGCTCTTCTGAGTACATTTCAAGAAATCTTCCCCCTCTAAACCTTTTTTACCATCATTATCCCAATTAACATTGGGGAAGTTGAAACCTTATAATTACCTTATTATTGTTTTCATACACCTCAGTGAATTGTATATCTTGTACCTTTATTGCCTGCTGACTGTTTGATGATATTTAATATACTCCCAGCAGTAAGCCTGCTCCATTTTTATTCCCAGGCTACACCCACAAAGTCTAATTTGAAAACACTGCCAAGACATCATCCCTCCTTTCACATTAATGGACACCTCAATTAATAATGTGACACCACTTCCTCTTTTATATAGACATAGATCATTACAGCACAGTACAGGCCCTTCGGCCCTCGATGTTGCGCCACCCTGTCATACTAATCTGAAGCCCATCCCATCTACACTATTCCATGTACGTCCATTTGCCTGTCCAATGACGACTTAAATGCAATTAAACTTGGCGAATCTACTACCGATGCAGGCAAAGCATTCCATACCCTTACTACTCTCTGAGTAAAGGAACTACCTCTGACATCTATCTTATACCTATCTCCCCTCACTTTAAAGTTGTGTCTTCTCGTGTTTACCGTCCCCATACTTGGAAAAAGGCTCTCCCTGTCCACCCTATCTAACCCTCTGACTTTATGCCTGAAGATCCTTTGCTCCAGAATATTGAGTTGCCAGTCCCCCTATAAGAGCTGGGAGTTGAAGCTACACTAGATGAGCAATCATATTCAGTGCATGGGTAATGGTCCGACGTAGATGGCCACAAGCACAACTTAAATGTGCTTCACATTCCACTTGTGGAGTAGACATCCACCTGTTTCCTGGCATGTGCTGAGTGGGTCCAAAAGCTGTCTTGTTTATCACTCCACTGGATGAAGAAAAGCTAACTTAACCTGTAGCTGTTAGAACATTAGGTTCTTGCTCTTTATTTTCCACAAATAGTCACTAAGTTATAGAGTCATAGAGATGTACAGCATGGAAATAGACCCTTCAGTCCAACCCATCCATGCCGACCTGACATCCCAACCCAATCTAGTCACACCTGCCAGCACCCGGCCCATATCCCTCCAAACCCTTCCTATTCATACACCCATCCAAATGCCTCTTAAATGTTGCAATTGTACCAGCCTCCACCACATCCTCTGGCAGCTCATTCCATACATGTACCACCCTCTGTGTGAAAAGGTTGCCCCTTAGGTCTCTTTTATATCTTTCCCCTCTCACCCTAAACCTATGCCTTCTCGTTCTTGACTCCCTGACCCCAGGGAAAAGACTTTGCCTATTTACCCTATCCATGCCCCTCATAATTTTGTAGACCTCTATAAGGTCACCCCTCAGCCTCCAACGCTCCAGGGAAAACAGCCCCAGCCTGTTCAGCCTCTCCTTATAGCTCAAATCCTCCAACCCTGGCAACACCCTTGTAAACCTTTTCTGAACCCTTTCAAGTTTCACAATATCTTTCCAATAGGAAGGAGACCAGAATTGCACGCAACATTCCAACAGTGGCCTAACCAATGTCCTGTACAGCCGCAACATGACATCCCAACTCCTGTACTCAATACTCTGACCAATAAAGGAAAGCATACCAAACACCTTCTTCACTAACCTATCTACCTACGACTCCACTTTCAAGGAGCTATGAACCTGTACTCCAAGGTCTCTTTGTTCAGCAACACTCCCTTGGACCTTACCATTAAGTGTATAAGTCCTGCTAAGATTTGTTTTCCCAAAATGCAGCACCTCACATTTATCTGAATTAAACTCCATCTGTCACTTCTCAGCCCATTGGCCCATCTGGTCCAGATCCTGTTGTAATCTGAGATAACCCTCTTCGCTGTCTACTACACCTTCAATTTTGGTGTCATCTGCAAACTTACTAACTGTATCTCTTATGCTCGCATCCAAATCATTTCTGTAAATGACAAAAAATAGAGGACCCAGCACCGATCCTTGTGGCACTCCACTGGTCACAGGCCTCCAGTCTGAAAAACAACCCTCCACCACCACCCTCTGTCTTCTACCTTTGAGCCAGTTCTGTATCCAAATGCCTAGTTCTCCCTGTATTCCGTGAGATCTAACCTTGCTAATCAGTCTCTCATGGGGAACCTTGTCGAACGCCTTACTGGATGTTTGCAAGCAACCAAGGGGTACGTCAAGAGCAGCTGGGACTGTCATGAGTTCGTAGGTTATGTTCCAGTAACCTGTCAGACTGGTGTGGGTTTTCTTCCTCTAGGTCTTGAGTCTGTGACAGCATTTTGTTTGTTTTTAGTTATTCTTCGTGAAGGATACATTCCTTAGCATAAATCAAGAGTTCTGAAAGTGCTAAACGTGTAGTAAGTAGCTATTAATTTCTTAGCAATCTGAAAAATGATGGCAGTGTTAAGAGCTAAACAACCAGGGATGACTGTTTCTGGCTTTCACTTATTCGAATGCACAGAGAAACACAGAGTGGCAGCTACCGAAGAAGGATGTGTTGTCCGTGTCCTTGCTGCTTGCATTGCAGAATGTAGCGAACCTGCAGTAAGTATGATGGTGCATGAGTTAAGCCTGCTGTGGTTTCCAATATGTCATGCTCCTTGTTGCCGTGCCCAATGAGTTTTTAATGTCAACCCCAGGAAATCTCTCTGCAGCCGTAACAACATGGGGAGGAGCCAGAGCCATACAGTGAGTTGAATTTGCACTATGAGGAGTTTGAAATCATTGCCACCTCCTCAAGGGGAACTGGGGATGAGTATTAAAGGTTGACCTGCAGCATCTCTCAAACTCCATGACTAAAAATAAGGTTGAATCACCAGTCTGTGCAAAATTATTTAATCTCAGTTGAGGCAGCAGAGAAAGAGAGCGGACCAGACAGCATTCCTATGTTAGGTCAGTAAATAGTGGCCATCATGCAGTGTGTGTTTTCAGGTGAGAAGGTCAGGTGGACTTCAATATCTTCATGAAATAGTCCACTTACAGAAAAATGATGGCCCCTTAGATGATTCAATAACCAGCTGCTGGTAATCGGAGAACTTTAATGAAGCAGAGCTGGCCATCAGAGAAGAGGGTTATTTAAGGAAGAAAGAACAAATAATCATGGAGTATTCATGTGGCTTTTGCCATCTTCACCATCATGGTGTGTCTCCTTCAATAGTTTAGGCACCATGGATTCTGTAGACATCAGAGCATGTCTGCAGAGGTTTTTCGAGTCGCAGAATGATAAGGCAGAGAGGAAGCCATTCTGTCCAATGTGTGCTAATCCTTTGAAAGGACAATCAAATTATTCTCACTCCTCTGCTTTTTGCAGTAGCCCAGCCAATTTTTCATGTTCAACTGCATATCCAATTCTTCTTTGAATTCACATAAAAGTCTCTTGTTGAAATGGGTCTTCAGACACCTCCTGTGAGCAGTTAGTGCCTTATTCAGTTTTTAAATGTGTAATCCATTGCCACTAGCGATGAGAAAGAAATCATCTCCTGCTCCCAGAGTAAGGTGGTATTTTCAGAGATGAAAACAACTCAAAAGGAATGGCTGCAAGCATTTTGCATGTTAATTTGGGAGTTGTTTTATGTTTCAAATGGAAAACCAGTCATTTTATCATGACTTCTTATCTAATGTAATTGATTGCCACTCCCTGACCAACCCACTATTAAAATAATAAAGTCTACGGGGACAAGCATTTAAAACAACAACAAAAAAATCCCTGTATGTTATTTATAGCATGCACAAAAGATTAAATAACGTTTTATGTAAAACAGCATTGTGTATGTGTGAGAGAGGAAGAGAAACTGCTGTTTGACCGAACTCACTAATGGCACTATCAGTGACTCATATAATGGCTGATTCCTGCTTGAACCAGTGATTGCATGTAGGGCTAGAAAAAGAAGCTGTTTTTTACATTTAAAATGCTGGTGAGTTACATTGTAAATTTCAGATAAAAGAGAACTATTATTAGTACACGTCCTTGATTCACTTGCATTCTTTTCATCTCATGATATTCAGGTCTTTAGCTCAGGGACATTGGTTCCTCAGACACTCCTACGACACACTGGAAATAGACCATGATATGTTACTGAGAAAGGGCACTTCACGATAACTATCTGAAAGTTTTGAGGGCCCTGAAATGTCAACAAATTAAATTATACTATTTGGGTGGTAGAGATTGGAAAATTCCAAAGCGACACCCTTGATCACAAAAGAGTAGAGAGAAACCCAGCAAGTGCAGGCTGGTCAGTTCAACCTCAGTAATGCTGAAGCCTTTGAAACAATAGTTTGGGGCAAACTTAATAGTCACTCAGGAAAATGGTTGAAATGAACTAAGAAAAGATAGCATGGATAAATTGATTGAGAGCATATGATGTTTAACAAACTAGCTTGAGCTTTTTGAACAAGTAATGGAGAGGGTAAATGATCAAGAGTAAAGCTTTTGAGTTGGTGTATATAGTCTTTCAAAAGATATTTGACAAACTGTCACACAGCATACTTGTGAGCAAAGTTAGAGCTCACTGAACAAAAGGGACAATGCCAGCAAGCAAACGGAATTGGCTGAATGACAGAGAACAAGCAGTCGGGGTGTATACTTGGTTTTTATACTGGAGAAAGATTGATCATGGAGTTCTTTAGGGATAGCATCAGGACCCTTGCTCTTCCTATTATGTAATAACCCAGACCTGGTGTTTAGGCACAACCTCAAAATTTGAAGATGATGATAACCATGGAAACATTGTAAACCATGAGGAGGGATGTGCAGCATTTCAGGAGGACACAGGTTGGTGGAATGGATGGCAGAAGCAATTGGATGCAGAAATGTGAAGTGATTCACTCTGTTGGGAAGAATGCAGAGAGATTTTTTAAAGACAATTCAAAACGGGTTTCTCAAACAGAGAGATCTGATGTCTGCATACATAAATCATTGAAGATGATAAGACAGATTGAATGTGAGGTTAATAATGTCCAAGGCTTTATCAATAAGGGTTTTATTACAAAAGCAAGCAAGTTATATGAAACTTGTATAAAACCCTGGTTTAGTCTCAACCAGTGCATTGTATTTTTTAAATCATTGGATGTGGACACTTCTGGCTAGGCCAGCACTTATTGCCCATCCCAGGAGCATGGTTAAGAGACAGCCACACTACGGTGGGTCAAGAGTCACATGTCAGACAAATCAGGTAAGGAGGGCAGTTTCCATCTCGAGAGGACATTAGTAAAGTGGATGAACTTTTTTCCTGACACCAATAATCTTAATTCCGGATTTTTATTGAAATCAAATTCTACCATTTGCCATGGCAGAATTTGAACCCCAGGATCTCTAGATTAATAGTCTAATGATAGTATCATTAGACCATCGCCTTCCCATAATTTTATCCTGTTCTGAGCACACACTTTAAGATGGATGCAAGGGAACTCGAGAAAGTACAATAAAGATTCACAAGGTTCCAAGGATGACACATTTCAGTTATGTTGAAGGTTTGCTGTTCTCCCTGGACAAGGAGAGATTTGATTAAAGTACTCAAGATTATAAGAGGGCCGACAGAGTAGATACAAAGAAACTGTTCCCAGTTGTGAAATGATTGTGAACCAGACTTAAACGTGATCAGCAAAAGAAGTAATGTCGGCACGAGGAAAGGCTTATTAGGATCTGTGTAGGGGGGACAAGGCCAATGGAGACCTTTGAAGTGAATTATATCATTATCTGTAAAGGGGAATTGCAAGGTTTTGGTGAAAAGATCAGGGTGACACCAGATGAGTTGCTGCTACAGTGGACTACCATGGACATGATGAACACTTCTGCTTGCGTCCCTCTAACTATCTGGTTACAAAAATATAGAAAGAATTGTTGACCTTGTGGGAACCATGGTGCGTCATCACACCTAGTAATGACAATTTAATTTAATCTTGATAAATTTCCAATGCTGTTCTGTACATTTCTGTTAACCCTTTAATTTTATTTTGCTACAGTGCCTACCAGCGGATGTCTAACCAGTGTTTTTCAGTTTTCTTTGAATAAAAGTAGACACAATTGGATGAAAGGTCTTTTTCTGTGTCGTAATTGTCCAAAGATTGTTTGATTCCATGTTTGCTCTAATGGAAAGAAGAGAAAAAAATTGGGCTGTGTGATATTCTATTTACAAATGCATGACACAACAGCACAGGGCTTGACATTAAACATCATATATTAGAAATATACTTATCTAGAAGGACAAGGGCAGCAAATACATGGGAACATTGCTACCTGCAAGTTCCCCTCCAAGCCACATACCATCCTGGCTTCAATGTATATCACCGTTCCTTCACTGTCACTGGGTCAAGATCCCAGAATTGCCTCCCTAAGGGTATTGTGGGTCAACCTACAGCATGTGGACTGCAGTGGTTCATGAAGACAGCTCACCACCTTCTCGAGGATAACTAGGGACAGGCAATAAATGCTGGCCAGCCAGTGACACCCATGTCCCACAAGTGAATAAAAACATTTCAAGGAAGGTTCTCCACAGAGAAGGATTAGAAGTGTGACATTAATGCAGGTCAATTAAATAAAATAATTGCTTTCCAGAGACTGTCGTTATTCTCTTCGTAGAACCTTTTCCACCAAATCTCACATGTCCACTGGATGAGCAAAGAGGCTCTAACTGGTTTGGGTCTAGCTGTTTCACATGTATGCCCTAGAAACAGCTATAATGAAAACCTCACATGTGAAAGGGAAAGGGAATCTCAGTGATGAGTGGTTGTCGGAAAGGTAAACCAAAAGGGCAAAAATGTTTAAGCAACATTTCCTATTTCCTTTTATATCCCTAACCATGTTGTATTAGATTTTTAACCTTGTAATTCCTATCCTGAAGGTGGTGAGGCACATTGATGTACAATCACACAGCTAGGTGTGGAATCTCACCAAATATAGTCATCCTTCAGAGCTGATGCTTGATTTGCTTGATACGAAGGATATACACATGTACTGCAATATCTGCACACATGGACCAGAGTGCTGAATGATTTGGATCAATCAAACTACTTGAATAATATCCCAAAAAAAGATTAGCCAACACATCACAACCCAAAATCATACTGACCATTCGCTGTTGCAATTGAATGAATGCAAAACAACCTTTAAGTATTGAACTATGAGCAGAATCCAATTCTGAAAGCAAAATAAACCAGATTATAGATAGCTGAAACGAAAGCAAAAAAGACTAGAAACTCTCACTAAGTCAGGCAAGGTCTGTGGAGCTAGAGAAAGGAGAATTAACAATTAAGCTAACTTTAGCTCGAACATCTTGGGCAAGGCAAACAGAATGTTGAAAATGCAACAAAAGAAGGGATAGATTTAAAAAAGTATTATAAAGGCAAAGACGGATTAGCAGGAACATTGGTATCTAAGAGTCATTGAAGGGTCTCCATTTGAAAGTAAGAAGAAAAAAAGCTGTAAGATGTTATAATATTCTTGCAATATCTAAATGTAATAAACAATGAGGTAAATGTAATTCATGTACTTGAAGGTCTCTTCTGGTTTTAATTACAGCTAATATGAGATACAGAGTCTGTGCATTCAGTGTTACAGTGCAGAGAATCTGTGATGACTCCCAGGTATTTAGTCATTTGTTTGTTGAGCATTTAAATGGCATCTTCCCCAATGTGATTGATAACCCAATATTTGATAAAGTGATGGATGAGGCAAAGGTGAAATGGGAATGTGGATAGGGAAGCTCTGAAGTGAACAGATGCTCACCCCCAAGAAGGCCATGCAGACAGTGACACACAATGAAGTGATTGGACCTCAAAGTGGCAAAAGCGCAGGTCAGAAAATGCTGTAAATTGCGGAGATGTCAATGGTTATTAAACAGGAAGAAAAGAATTTAATCCTCAATACACGTGGAGTGTGTTGGAGCCAGCGAGTTGTTGAGAAAGTAATACAGCTGTGAATGCAATTTTAGCAAACATATACCAACACAGGAAGGGAAACAGATCGCAGAGAAGAAAATGAAAATCATATCATGTGGATAAAACAAAACTTCAAGGTGGATGTTCCTTGAAGAGGATTGACAATTGTTTAAACAATAGGGAAAAGTTCAAAATATGCTGCAGAAACAGAAAATCATAGAGAAAATATATAATGAGTCAGGCAGAAATGATGGAGATCTGAAGGTAAGATTAATGTTTCAGCTTGAAGACCTTTTACCACAATCAATTGATAAGTATGCTACCACTATGAGACTGAGCTGCATCAATTAGGTTTATTCAACATACTGGCAGCCTTTAAAGGTAGCGACCCCGGGAAAGGTCAATGCCTTCAGGATAGAAACTGTAAAAGAAACAATGGAACAGTAAATTAATTATGCTGAAATTTTTTTAGCTCTGTGTGGAAAAGCTGGGAGATAAGAAGACTGACAAAATGAAACAGGAACCAGTCTTCCTGCTGCCATGCTCTTTTCTCAGTGGTATGAATGCTGGCAGATGGGTTGTCCATCCAAAACCCAAATATGCCATGCATAAAGGCTAATTAAGGATCTTTCTCTGCCTCTGTATGCATTTTGTCAGCTGTTAGGCATCCTGCATGCATGTGAGGATACTGGTAAGTGAAACATGGTCACCTCTGGGTTCTGGGATAAAGTGTTGGAGATGGATTTTGGTGATGTTTGCCTCCATTTTGGGCACTCTTTAGCCTGTGCCCTTGTTGCTATGGCACACATACCCCCAGTGAGAACCCACAATCTTTAACACTTGCCTATCAATCCAGGCTAGTCCAACTTTACCTGCACCTCTCATCATTGAGGTGTCATGAATGGCACCTCATCCTGAGGGTGCAGTACCAGGAATGGCCATCACTAAGGTGGATCAGTGGTGCTGGAAGAGCACAGCAATTCAGGCAGCATCCGAGGACAGGCAAAATCGACGTTTCGGGCAAAAGCCCTTCATCAGGAATAAAAAAGCTGATGAAGGGCTTTTGCCCGAAACGTTGATTTTGCCTGTCCTCGGATGCTGCCTGAATTGCTGTGCTCTTCCAGCACCACTGATCCAGAATCTGGTTTCCAGCATCTGCAGTCATTGTTTTTACCATCACTAAGGTGGGGCAGCTGAGGCTGCTGTGCCACCTGTCCCTGTGATTGGACCATGTTGCTAGTGAAATGAAGCACTGGATCGCGTTGCTTTCTGTGAGGGTATCTGGCACTCTGAAAAATGCACCTTATTGTAGTGGAAAGAGTTTAGTCAAACATGAAAAATGTTATAATTGAGCTGATTAAATTACTCCATTCACAACTTTTGTGCAGCATAATCACTTGTAAGCAGTTTAATCAAAATTACAATACTCTCAAGAATGATTCTTCGAACTTTCACCTGCCAGTTTTCTGAGGAAGCCTTGTTCACCAGCAAACTCCACTGTGTCGACATCTCCCACCATCTTCCAAGCAGCAGGATAATGGCAAACCGTGAAACCTGTCCCTCTGTGACAGGGTATATACTAATGAGAAACAATTCCCCCATTTGGTCACATTCAACATAGAAGCATAGAAATAAAGAAGATACAGAGCAGAAGTAGGCCATTCAACTCCTTGAATCAGTTCTGATTTCCAGAATTATCCACCTCCCTTCCCTTCCCATCTCTCATATCCCTTCATCTTTTTTGCCACAACAGTTGCATCTACCTCCTTCTTGAAAACTTTTAATGGTTTGGCCTCAACGGCTTTTGGTAGTATTGATTTCCAAAGGCTCTCAGGACGAAGAAATTTCTCTTTGTCTCAGCCCTAAAAGGTTTACCCCTTATCTTTAAACAATGAACCTTGGTCTGGACTTCCCCACCATCGGGAACATCCTTCTTTCATCTCACCTGTCTAGTCAAAGTCATACATCACAGAACCAGACCCTTCGGTCCAACTAATCCATGCTGACCATGTTCCCAAACTAACCAGTCCCATATCCTGCCTGACCATGCAAGAATGTGCAAGCTCTACATTGACAGTCACTCAAATGTAGATTTGAGCCTGGGTCCCTGGCATTGTGAGGCAGCAGTTGAGACCTTCCTGATTAAGGGCTTATGCCCAAAACGTCGATTCTCCTGCTCCTCAGTTGCTGCCTGACCTGCTGTGCTTTTCCAGCACCACACTCTTGGCTCTGATCTCCAGCATCTGTAGTCCTCACTTTCTCCCATTGTGAGGCAGCAATACTAACTATTGAGCCACCGTGCAGACTCAATTGTTAATCATACATCAGACCTGCAATCCCAGGAATCAACTTGGTAAACCTGTGTTGCACTCCTTCGATAGCAAGAATATCTTTCCTCAGATAAAGAGACCAAAGGAGACCACATTCCAGATGTGGTCTCACCAATGCCTCGTATAATTGTAGCAATAATCCTCTCACTATGAAAACCGGCAGACAATTTGCCTTCTTTACACTATGCATGCTTACTTGCAGTGAGTGATGCACCCAGGTCTTGTTGAACATTTCCCTCTCTCAATTTACAGCTATTCAAATAGTAACCTGCCTTCCTATTTTTGCTACCTCACATTTGTCCACATTATATTGCATCTGCCACACATTTGTCACTCACTTAGCCTGTCCAAATCACACTGAGGCATCTCTACGTCCTCCCCAGAGCCCACCTTTCAACCCAGCCTTGTGTCCTCTGCAAACTGGAGATATTACATTAAGCTCCCTCATTCTAACTCATTAACACATCTTGTGAATAGCTGGGGTCCTAATACCAATCTCTGTGGTACCCTATTAGTTACTGCCTGTCACTCAGAAAAAGACCCACTTATTCCTACTCTTTGTTTCCTGTCTGCCACCAATATCAATCCAAAATGAATTTTCTATCCATGCACACTGGACATGCATGTTTTGTCAGTCTATCGTCCTATCAGTCCCATTGTGGTAAGGAAAAAATTAGGAGAGAATCAGATTCCTTTATGCAGTTCACTCTTCATCCTGCTGCAGCAGATCCCAGTCTGGTCCAACGCTCTGTGGATAAATTAATTGTCAGAACAGAAATTCTGCTAAACCAGGGTGGTATCTCCACAAAGTGTGGAAGTCATGCTCTTTGCAGATGGGTGCTGGAAACTTTTGCTACTGTTGGACCTGTTATCTGGAAACTATGTTCAGATAACACTTGCTTTTGTTTTGAACTTTTCACTGTCGACTGGCTTACATTGTTGAAAAAGAAACTTTTCCTCATCCTCATTCTTTACTGAGCTTGCTGAAGTTACTTTTCAAAATAAGAGGAGTTGCAAGTAAACTGTACTGCAGCAATTGTCTGTCTTATTGTCACTTTCATCTGAATTACTCATCATTCAATTCTACAATTATTTTTTGTAATTATTGCAATCATTCCAATGTTGATAGGAATTATACGCTGTATATAGAACTCCAACGCATCAAGTATGATGAAAACATTGAAACGTGTTATGCTATATTACACAGTCATCTCGCAAATGCACTCATCATTTTATTGCTAAAATAAATGCTTGTTCCTTTGTACATTGTTTAATTCTCCATGGTATATATTGATTAATCTAAGCACATTAAACACTCCATTTTCTTAACAAGAATAAACTGTTTAAAAAAGACTAGAGTGGTGTCTAGAAATCACATGCAAATTATGTGTTAAATAAATGTCAAAACATCTGACTTTTTAACAGTATGCTGCAAATCAGAAGAGCAAAGAACTTTTTATTAACACCAAATTGCAAAAGCACATTTGGGAACTGGTGCACTTACACAGAAATTAGGAATTGGTAATACAAATTAATTCATCCCAAACTAAGACTCTTTTCAGATGGTAGCATTATTCACAAGAGGCATTCAATGCAAGGTATGATTATTTAAGGTGACAGACGAACAGTAGGACCTCATGAATATGTATAGTGCATCTATGGAAATAAATTAACAGAGGCCAGCCTTTCGGCTGACCCACTTATGCTGTCAATTACAACAGTGACAGCAATGTTCTGGTGAAACCGTATTCACATTACCTACATTTTTTTCGATTAACTAATTTAACCATGCATTTAGATTATTTTATGCACTACACTATAGTTAGATAATTAATCACCAGACTTCCAACACTGACATTAAAGGTACAAGCAATACATTATGTCTGATTGCTACTCCAAGTCAGAAACCACAGTACAAGCTGGAATAATTGTTCATAATGATTGAAGCTTTGCATATCACATTTGTCCAGTTTGTGTATCCAATTGTGTTCAATATAAATGGGAGGAAATTATTCACTCAAAGTAAGTGATAACTGTGCTATTATATTTAGTAAAGATTAAAGATAACAGCGATTGATAACTGCAGAAAGTCATTTTGTTCTTACCATGTTGCATTCCTATTTAAGTCAAATGTGATTATTTTTTCTCCATATTAGTAAAGCCAAATATCTTTGCAGATTTGAAATTTATTTAATTTAATGCAAATTATTTTCTCCCGTGGTGATTTGCTCTTGCTGCCCTGCAACTGATGATATTCATTTATCCTGGGGTACGGGTTCATAGGCAGCAGCATCATTTCATATTACCACATTGCAATCTTTATGTTGCATCTGGAAATGTGGATCAGTGGTCTATGTGATAGGGTGAGACCATACCTGCACCTTATCCTGTCTTCATCTGAATGCAGAATTCCAATAGCCATCAAAACAGCATCCATTACTTTCTTGTTTCATCTTGTTCAAGATTCAAAGGCCAATTGATAGATCAACACTGAGGCAGCGTTTTTTCTGGGTTCACTGGCCAGAAGTACTTCCTGTAACACAATTCTGTACTTACCACTGAGGGAGCATTTTATTGACTATATTTTCTCCCCATTATGAACAATCAGTATTTCTCATTATCCAACCCAAAGGGAACTGTTGCCAGGCAATTGATTAACATTTGAATGAAAATAACCTTCAATGTGAACTTTACGTTTCTGCAGCCCCCTTTTCCTCCTTGCCAAAGTGCCCTTTAAAACTTCTAACCCACTTCACCATAAAGAGTGGCTTCAGTCAGCAACAGGGAAATAGCTGGTACATCTGAGATTAAATTGTCATCATCTCGAAAATCATGGTCCTATCTATGATGAATCATGTCAAGAATCATGGTCCTATCTATGATGAATCATACTAATAAGTTGCTCTTTTGTTAAGGGTTATTTACAAGTTAAATGGCATGAGTTTCATTCTTGGTCTTTTCCAGAAATTCTATCCAACAACTCATTGAAAGAGAGTTCTACCTCTTTCTCAGTGAATTCTAATACTGATAAAGCATTTATAATACCAACAACAAAAAAAGTAAATGTATTCATTTTTACTTCTTACTGTACAAAAATTGCACTAATATAATTAAAATATTATGATTCATATTGCTTTTTTTTCTCCATTTTATTGAACAATCTTCTGACACAACTCTCAGGAGGCTAAAGTAACACTATGGACTATTAATAACAAATCCATTAATATGTCAATATGAAATTGCTTTCATCACCATTTTAACCTATTGTTTCATGCCTTAATTAAACAGCAAATATTGGAATTTAAAAGTGAACTAATAATATGTGTGGGGAATTCAATCCATAATAAAGAGGCCTTCAGAACATCATAATTTCTGGAGTGAAGTTGATTTAAAATTCAAGGGATTGTTTTCTAACATTGGTCTGTTCCAGGGAGTTGAAATTCTGGCAAATACCATGCATGGTTTCATACTTACAGGGTCAGCTGGGTACAAGTTTCCAATCTGCAGTCGAAGAACTCGGGAGAATGGGATTGAACTGCCAATTATCCTTTCAGATCATGGTACATCCCTCTGCATTTCAACTTGTCAGCTGCTCCATTAGATGGTGTGAAGTTGGGCTGTAGGTCATTGCTTTTCAGTTTTCGCCTCTTCAGATGGTGGCTGCCATTAAGTCCTAGCCTACAAGCAGTATGTGTACATTCGGTGCTTTTTCAGGTGTATGGAGGGAGTTTGCCACTGGCTCTGTCAGGCAAAAATTAGATAGTAACATTCCAAATTTCATAAGTAAAATCCTCAGCTCACCCTTCTCACCCCTCATGTCATCATTGCCATCCTGGAATGATCTTACAGCTGAAAACCTATTTCAGGAAGCAAATTTTTTATTGTGCAAATAGATATTTAGAAGCCCTGGATGTCACTTCATAAGACAATTGGGTAGCATGTACACAGTGCATGAACTGTCTGGTTTTATTTAGCAGTAAAGCTGGAAAGGAAAATATTATGGTGCATGGCTTGAAGGATCAGGAATACCTTTCTTAGCTCCACCAAAATAATTTGGATGTGCTGTCTCTGTGATTTCCGTTGTTTGACATATTTGTCACTGGAAATACCTTTCTGCAAACAGTTGGTCATTGGGCTACCATTTTGTACTGACAAAGGTTGACAAGATGTTACAAAAATAAAACCTATAAAGAATATTAATTTTGAAGAACTCTCAGAAAGGATTCCATAGATAAATTCTATGGAGTGAAACGAAAGAGGGACATGCAATGATTTACATGTGGTAACCAATCAGAAGGAACACCATGGGTAAAGGGTTTGAATCATGTGGAGAGGTTGCGCAGACTAGATTGGTATTACCTCATGTTTAGGTAGCAAGGGAATTGACATTTCGGGCCTGGCTCTTCTTCAGGACTGGGGAGGAGAAAGGGTGTCGAGAGATAAATAGAGGGAAGGGAGGGGGTGGGTGAGGGGAAATGTAGGCAATAGGTGAGCGAAGGCTATCCACTTCAACTCCCCCGCCCCCTCCCCGAAGATCATATCCATACTGGGCCTCCTCCACCGGCTACACAAGGCCACCCACATACTGGAGGAAGAACACCTCATCTTCTGCCTTGGGAGCTTACCAGCACATAACCTCAACATTGAATTAATCAGTTTCTAGATTTTTCCACCCACCCCAATCCATCCCAGATTGAACTCTTCAACCGAGAAACACCCTCTTGACCTAACCTACCTGTCCATCCTCTTTCCCAACTATCCGCACCACCCTTCCCACCGACCTATCACTATCACCTCCCACTTTTGCCCACCCGTCGCCTACCTTTCCCTTAGCCACACCCCACCTTCCCCCATTTATCTCTCTTTCCCCTTCCTCCCTCCCCAGTCCTGAAGAAGGATCCTGCCTGAAGCATGGATTTTCTTGCTCCTCTGATGCTACCTGACCTACTGTGCCTTTTCCCAATGCCACACTTTACCAGCTCTGACTCTCCAGTATTCGCAGTCCTATTATCTCATGGTTAAAAGTTTAAGGAATAGTCTGCTTGAAGTATTTGGGATGCTTAAAGAATCTGACAAGGTAATATAAAAACATTATTTCTTCTGGTTCTATGTAAATACAACATCCTGTATGTCAACAAGAGGAGCTGAAAAACGTGTTGCTGGAAAAGTGCAGCAGGTCAGGCAGCATCCAAGGAGCAGGAGAATCGATGTTTAGGCATAAGCCCTTCTTCAGGAAATTCTCCTGCTCCTCTGCTGCTCCTTGGATGCTGCCTGACCTGCTGCACTTTTCCAGCAACACATTTTTCAGCTCTGATCTCCAGCATCTGCAGTCCTCACTTTTTCCCTTTTGTCTACAAGAGGAGTCCAGGACAAGGCAGCATAACATTTAAAGATAACCTAAACTGGCCAGAGATTACATCAGGGAATGCTTCATACAAAGAATAATAACAATTAAGATTGATAGGATTACTTTGTAGGTACATAGAACCAAGATAATTAAATTAAAGCGTGGAGTAGGTCAGACATATTGGCCTTTGGATCCAAAATGGCAGCGGAATAGGAGACCTCAGCTGGAGTTTGTTCACTGTATCCATTTCTTTTCATTTTTCTCACTTTCCATTTATTTTTCCTTCTTTCTTCTCACATCCCGTCCTTGAGCATCGTGGACTCTGGCCTCAGCACAGACTCCCAACCGCATCATGGACTCGCAGTCTCAACATGGACTCCTAGCCTCATCATGGACTCCCAGCACTCCTGGCCTTGAGAGCCTTCAGGCAAAGCCAGGCAGATGAGGACCAGTGTGGTCTGGAGGTGAGGCCACGTGTTGTCTGAAGGTGAGGCCCGGTGCTGTCTGGAGGAAAGGCCTAGTTCTGTCTGGAGGTAAGGCCAGTGTGGTCTGGAGGTGAGGCCCAATGCTGTTTGGAAGCAAGGCCTGGTGATGTCTGGAAGTGAGGCCTGGTGTTATCTGGAGGCAAGGCCTAGTGCGGTCTGGAGGTGAAGCAATATGCGGTTTGGAGGTGAGGCCTGGTGTTGTTTGGAGGCAAGTCTCAGTGCATTCTGGAAGTGAGTCCAGGTGCTGTCTGGAGGGGAAGCCTAGTGTGTGGTTTGGCGGCAGGATGCTGGCACAGACTGGATTGGATAGACTTTAATTTTATTTCTTTATTTGTCTAATTTATTCCTATGATTTTGTATTTTTGTATCTCAGATGATGGGAAGGTTTATCCTGCTGGATGTCTTCTTTCTTTATTTTTCTAATCTTTTCCTAAGAACTGGGACTTAAAAATTCTAATCTAACTGAATGCTTGAACAGATTTGAGGGGCTGAATACTATTCTGTTATTAGACAATGTAATGCAAAGTTATGGTAGAGTTTTGTTCCATCTACCTTTGCACTATAATGACTTTTTGGTTGTATCAAGTTTACAAGTTACAAACAAATCTCTCAGCAAAATAAACTGTAATCTTCTTCAGGTTTTCTCTATGAGGAACTCTTTTCTTAATTGATAATCGTTATTTCCGCTTGGAAATGCCAAAGAAAGAAACCACAAATGTGGCTAACAGCAAATTTTGTCTCATAGGTTATGAGGTAAAATTGAGCATTTAATAGAAAATGGCTAATACTTAGTACTTTAGACATGAAACGTATCTTGAACAATACGCTAAGCACTAAATATAAAGTTTGCATTGAAGCCTTTTGGAAAGAGCAATGAATTTCAAAGACATTTCACAGAAACCTGTTTTTGCAACATCCTCCAAAGTATAGAATGCATGTTGGAATTTTTTGGAAATGGCTATTGTTTTTTGTGCATAAGTGTTGTTGGTCCACATCAGATATATTGAGAGAAAATATGTGCTGGTTTTCTCTGAAACAGCTTGACCAACATGAATTTCCCACCCTGGAATTTTCCTCAATGCCAACTTTACTTCTGCCCAGTAACTTGGTAAAGGTTTGGGCTGCACTCCAGTCACAGGCCGACAGAAAAGCCTGATGTGGTGGGACATTGTCTGGAAAGCCCCAGTATTGCAGCAATTGTTTTTCGTTAGACCTTCTTTAAAAGGGTGTAATCAGTGAGGAAACCTGAAATTTCAGAAAAATGGCTCATCTCCATCCTAAGACACATCATTACTGAGAGGATGCCTTCAATGGTTTGTAAATCGCTTGAACTTCTGATCCTAATGGATTGGTGTGAGCCACAGTAGAGTTTACTGATGGAATTTAACGTGAGCAAGTGCGAGGTCTTGCACTTTGGCAAAAAGAATAAAAGCATAGACTACTTTCTAAATGGTGAGAAAATTAATAAAGCCAAAGCACAAAGGGATCTGGGAGTGCTAGTCGAGGATTCTCTAAAGGTAAACATGCAGGTTGAGTCCGTGATTAAGAAAGCGAATGCAATGTTGTCTCTTATCTCAAGAGGGTTGGAATATAAAAGCAGAGATGTACTACTAAGACTTTATAAAGCTCTGGTTAGGCCCCATTTGGAGTACTGTGTCCAGTTTTGGTCCCCACACCTCAGGAAGACATACTGGCACTGGAACGTGTCCAGCGGAGATTCACACGGATGATCCCTGGAATGACAGGTCTAACATATGAGGAACGGCTGAGGATACTGGGATTGTATTCGTTGGAGTTTAGAAGATTAAGGGGAGACTTAATAGAGACGTACAAAATAATACATGGCTTGGAAAAGGTGGATGCTAGGAAATTGTTTCAGTTAAACGAAGAGACTAGGACCCGTGGACACAGCCTTAGAATTAGAGGGGGTCATTTCAGAACAGAAATGCGGAGACATTTCTTCAGCCAGAGAGTGGTGGGCCTGTGGAATTCATTGCCACGGAGTGCAGTGGAAGCCAGGACGCTAAATGTCTTCAAGGCCGAGATTGGTAGATTCTTGTTGTCTAGAGGAATTAAGGGCTACGGGGAGAACGCTGGTAAGTGGAGCTGAAATGCGCATCAGCCATGATTGAATGGCGGAGTGGACTCGATGGGCCGAATGGCCTTACTTCCACTCCTATGTCTTATGGTCTTATGGTCTTACTGGTGCCTGCACTGCCATAAACCTGAAGATTTAAATGGAGAGAATTCTGCAATATAAAGGGACTTGAGAGTACTTGTGCTTGAAACACAGAAGGCTAGCACACACATGCAGCAGAGAATCGGGAAGGCTAATAGAATGTTGGCCCTTATTGCAAAGGGGTTGGAGTATAAGTATAGGGAAGTCTTACTGCCACTGCACAGGATGCTGGTGAGGTTACAGCTGGAGTACTGAGAGCAGTTTTTGTTCCCTTATTTCAGAAAATATATTAAATCATTGGAGATTGGATTAATTTGGATATGGTGGAATTGTTTCATGAGCAATGGCTAAACAAGCTGGGACGCTACTCACTGGAATTTAGAAGAATGAGAGGTGATCTCATTGAAACATACAGGATTCATAAGGGGTTGACGGGGTTAATGCTGAGAGGATGTTTCCCTTCATGGGAGAGTCTAGGACTAGACAGCATAGTCTCACAATTAAGTCGCACTAACATAAGACTGTGATGAAGAGGAATTTCTTCTCTGAGGGTTGTGAGTCTTTGGAACTCCTTGCCACAGATACCTCTGGGGCCAGAGTCCTTGCATGTATTTAAGGCTGAGAAAGGTAGATTCTTGATCAGTTGGGGAATCAAGGGTTACTGGGATGGGACAGGAAGGTGAGCATGAGGAATGTCAGATCAGCCATGATCATATTGAATGGTGGAGCATGCTTGAGGGGTCAAATAGCCTATTGTTGCTCCTGCTTCTATGGCCTTATGGTATTATGGACAGGAGCTGAGGACTTTTGGCTCCTAAGTTGCTGTTCCCTTGCATTATTCTATCATATGATGACTGAAATGATACTTGCAGCATGGTTTCTTGAATTACTACATCTTAATCTTGGTCTTAGAGTCTAGGAAGTCACTGAATATTCAGGGTAAATGCAATGTCAAAGATGAAGAAGGAAAGCTTTTAGATATGTTCTGGTGTTCACCTCAAGAGCATCAGAATTGGAAGGTCTGTCAAATGTTGCCAAAATACTATTTCTGAACCGGACGGTATAGAAGATAGCATTGAAAAACGAATGACTTCAGAATTAATTCAAAGGCAGTGAAGCCAATGGTTAAAGATTTGCAACAACGTTCTACTGCATTGAGAATGCAGAAAAGGTGCATTCATTGCATTTCTTGGTGGAAGTGTGTTTGCATTAAAACGAGGATAATTCTGTTATTGTGCTCTCTCACAGATAGTGACTCTGTTATCCTGATGCTCCTCAGGCATTCACCTGGCATGCTAATAGGAAAATACATCGCAAATCCATTCAAATTAGCTTATTAATATTTATTCACCGTTGAACAAATTAATTAAAATAATGCCTTGAGGCACTGTGAGGAAAGGAGCAGCACCTCCCACGTCCTCAGAGTACAGCCTTAGGTTCACAACAGCATGATTAGTTCAGTGAATTTGATGAACACTATTGCTGTGTGGAACGAGAAACTGATCTGGCATGATCATTGGCTAAACTTACAATCTATCACTGTTGATGTACCATGAGGTTGGAACCAAAATCAACTTGATTAAATACAGTTCCATTTCGGGCCTCAGATAGATGCCAGGGGTAGAAGGGTTACTTCTGAGGTGGCAGTAATTTTGATGCTAATTTAAGCCAAAGGGTAAGTGCTGGTCCGCGTTACTTTACAGAGTATCAGATCAGTTTTGATTTCCCACTAAAGTTTTAACACAATAGTATGTATTTCAAAAGAGGATTAAAACTACCAATTAGTGCAATTTGGAGAAGAACAGCAGACCTACTTACATATTTATGAGTCTAAAATGCTGTACTCCAGATCTGTATATTTCATTTTGATCAACCTTTATAAGTGAAAAATTTGCAGTTACAAATTAACATTCTACAGAGATGCGAGTAGTGTTAAAATATTGAATCTGGTTACTTTTTCAATATTAGAGAAAATATTCAATAAGGTCTGGTAAAATCTGTGTAGAGAGAGTCAGAGTTAATGAGCTGGATTTACCTATTGGAGACCAAACCCTGAGCCAGGATGAAGTGCAGATCCAGATCCCCCATCGTGTTAGGAATACTCACCTAATGTGACTTTTGTAGAATTTGCTAAATAACAATCAAGGGGTACACTCCCTGCATGAGTAAATGAATGACTGAGAGACAGAGAGAGAGAGAGTTGATTCAGAGCAAAGGCAGGGATAGCATGGGGTTGGAAGCAAAAGATCTTTGTAAGGGAGATGGAGCAATCGGCAAAGTTATGGAGGTTGTAGCAGGGAATGAAGACAATGACTTAAGATTATCCGCGATGGCATGTCAGGACTCCAACAGTCCAAGATCCTGCCCCTAATACTGCCACGCTTCATTCAACGTATGCCAAACCACAACACACTGCTTTATGATGTTGTTGACATTCTAGCCTCTGCCAATGGCTAGAAAAGAGAATTTACGTTGAGTGAGAAAAGAGAATTTACGTTGAGTGAGAAAAGAGAATTTACGTTGACTGTAAGCAATTTTGTGCTACACATGAACAAGCCGATGGCAATTTTGCTTCATGGGAAGATTGTTGCCGTAAATGGGAGATTTTAAATTCTTCAGTGTCAGATAGAGTCAGAGGCAAGCTATGGGGAACTAAAAGGTATTTTCATCCGACCAGTGGTCCCAAAAATAATCAAGGTCACAAGCTCTTTGATGGTAACTGACCATACAAAGCTCATTTCACATTAGTCTCAGCACCTGGTAGAGCAAAGAATAAAGATTTTTATTTAGATTAGTGGTGTATATATATCATCATGTCACAAATGCAAATGTCTTGCTGCAGAAAATATAGAACTTATTTAACTTCAGGAGAGAGATACAACCCTGTTACGTAACTAGCAATTTGATCAAGATCCCAAGAAATCCCCACACAATTTCATTAGAAAGAAGAAGGTTGAGAGGTGTCTTAATTGAGACATATAAGACAATCAGAGGATTAGATAGGGTGGGCAGGGAGAGCTTCTTTCCCCAAATGGTGATGGCTATCACGAGGGGAAATAGATTTAAATTGAGGGGTGATCGATATAGAACCGATGTCAAAGGTAGTTTCTTTACTCAGAGTATATTTGGGGTGTGGAACAGACTGCCTGCAACAGTAGTAGGCTCGCCAAATTTAAGGAGAAAGTGAGGACTGCAGATGCTGGAGATCAGAGCTGAAAATGTTTTGCTGGAAAAGCGCAGCAGGTCAGGCAGCATCCAAGGAAGAGGAGAATCGACATTTCGGGCATAAGCCCTTCTTCAGGAATGAGGAAAGTGTATCCAGCAGGCTAAGATAAAAGGTAGGGAGGAGGAACTTGGGGAAGGGGCGTTGGAAATGCGATAGGTGGAAGGAAGTCAAGGTGAGGTTGATAGGCCGGAGTGGGGTGGGGGCGGAGAGGTCGGGAAGAAGATTGCAGGTTAGGAAGGCGGTGCTGAGTTCGAGAGATTTGACTGAGACAAGGTGGGGGGAGGGGAAATGAGGGAACTGGAGAAATCTGAGTTCATCCCTTGTGGTTGGAGGGTTCCTAGGCGGAAGATGAGGCGCTTTTCCTCCAACCGTCATGTTGCTATGGTCTGGCGATGGAGGAGTCCAAGGACCTGCATGTCCTTGGTGGAGTGGGAGGGGGGGTTGAAGTGTTGAGCCATGGGGTGGTTGGGTTGGTTGGTCCGGGTGTCCCAGAGGTGTTCTCTGAACCGTTCCGCAAGTAGGCGGCCTGTCTCCCCAATATAGAGGAGGCCACATCGGGTGCAGCGGATGCAATAGATGATGTGTGTGGAGGTGCAGGTGAATTTGTGGCGGATATGGAAGTATCCCTTGGGGCCTTGGAGGGAAGTAAAGGGGGAGGTGTGGGCGCAGGTTTTGCATTTCTTGCGGTTGCAGGGGAAGGTGCCGGGAGTGGAGGTTGGGTTGGTGGGGGGTGTGGACCTGACGAGGGAGACACGGAGGGAGTGGTCTTTTTGGAACGCTGATAGGGGAGGGGAGGGAAATATATCTCTGGTGGTGGGGTCCATTTGGCGCTGGCGGAAATGACGGCGGATGATCCGCTGTACATGGAGGTTGGTGGGGTGGTAGGTGAGGACCAGTGGGGTCCTGTTCTAGTGGCGGTTGGAGGGGCGGGGCTCAAGGGCGGAGGAGCGGGAAGTGTAAGAGATGCGGTGGAGGGCATCGTCGACCACGTCTGGGGGGAAATTGCAATCCTTGAAGAAGGAGGCCATCTGGGTTGTACGGATTTGGAACTGGTCCTCCTGGGAGCAGATGCGGCAGAGACGAAGGAATTGGGAATATGGGATGGCGTTTTTACAGGGGGCAGGGTGGGAGGAGGTGTAGTCTAGGTAGCTGTGGGAGTCGGTCGGTTTATAGTAAATGTCCGTGTTGATTCGGTCGCCCGAGATAGAAATGGAAAGGTCTAGGATTGGGAGGGAGGAGTCTGAGATGGTCCAGATGAATTTGAGGTCAGGGTGGAAGGTGTTGGTAAAGTGGATGAACTGTTCAACTTCCTCGTAGGAGCACGAGGCAGCGCTGATACAGTCATCGATGTAGCAGAGGAAAAAGTGGGGGGTGGTGCCAGTGTAGCTGCGGAAGATGGACTGTTCCACATGTCCTACAAAGAGGCAGGCATAGCTGGGGCCCATGCAGGGCGCCAAATTTAAGGGCATTTAAATGGTCATTGGATAGACATACATATGAAAATGGAATAGTGAAGGCTAGATAGGCTTCAGATTGGTTTCACAGGTCACAACATTGAGGGCTGAAGGGGAGGTACTGCAGTGTAATGTTCTATGTTTTATGTTCTAATTTAGCAGCTGTCATGTCATTCCTTTCTGCCATTTCAGCTTGATTGGAATCATTGCTTTAGTGATAAACCCTGCTGTTTGGATTCCAAGACGGTTAAAATAACATCCAATTTCCTAACCCCATTGATACTCACCTTAAGTCCCATGCATTCCACAATTTGCATTCTGTTTCTCAAGTGTGCAGGTGCAACTTGGGTAGGGATTATATAATCAGGTGGGTGCCCTTTGCTGACCTCCTCCACAGCACGAGACTCAAGTAACCCCACTGATTCAGCCTCCAAATGAAATTATTTTTCAAAGGTTCAGTGTACAACTTTGGAAGGGACAAAATTCATTGAAAACAAAGCAAACCAGGAAATGAAATGGGGGTGGTGTTTAACAATTTAGTCCAATTTAACGTAAGACAGAGGCGAATCAAGCAACACAATAAGGAAACAATAAGTGAGGCTGGTGGCAGGGGGGTGAACTACAACATGACATTTTTCTGATCATTTCAAAATAAAACACCCCAAACTGGCTGAGATTACCATGAAGGTCTCTCACTCTTGACTTCTCCCCTCACCTGAGGTGTGATGATCCTCAGGTTAAACCACCAGCAGCCATCTTCCTGTAATAAAAGAGAGAGAGAGAGAGAGAGAGAGAGAAAGCAGTCCAATTGTCCAGGAGGACTATGGCGACTTTATCTATTCAAATAAATCTTTCCAGACTTCCACCTGCCACCACGCCAGAGTTTAGCTGGTCAGTGGACAGGCATGGGAATTCAGTCATTGAGCTTGGGTTTTCTAGGACAAGTTGGGGATTCATTCATAGTCCATGTGAAGATTGAAAAGGGCTAGAATTCTTTCCAGATAATGCTCTAATGGCAGTAGTTTGGGGCTGAGGATTTCTTGACAATATCCAGATTTGAAACCCTTTTCCCTGCTACTGGTCTGAATCCCTGCCAGACCTGAGTGCAACCGCTCTCCCATCGTCCAGTCAGAGCTGACACCATCTTCCACCACTACCCTCCCATCCACCAACCCCCCCCCCCCCATCCACCAACCCCCATTTCCTGCCACAATAACTACCCCTTCCCTGCCAAAATGATACCATCTCGGATGATGCCCTGTATTCCCCTGCTGGAAACAATACTAACTTCCAGTTCAGTTGTGCCAATCTCAAGGCCACTTACTTGCACCCACCTATGTGGTTCCTAACCACCTAAATTAACTGCCATCCTTACACAATACTCATCAACACAATTACCACTTCACAGCAGCTATCAGAGTGTTGCTCAGCATATCAATTACAGAACAGAGTACACTGACCACTGCAAACATGGGCGTGGTTTGTCTGCCCTAAATATCCTGCACAAGCAGGACATTGCTTGACTTCGGTTATGCTCTGCATTTCAGCAGGAACCAGGATCAGAATTCCCGGCTAGAAATGTGGAGCTCAATACTAACTGGACAAAAAGGAGGAGCAGACAATTGAACCATCAGTATCACTTCTGGGAATATTTAGGATGGGGAGGTGCTGGTGTTGCAGTGAGGTGGACAAAGTCAAAAATCACACGATACTGGGTGATTTGAAAAAATTCTGAAATTTACATATTGAAACCTGCATCTCTGTTCTTATTGATAAAAGACATAATAGCCATTTGTGTAACTTGTATGACCCATAAGGTAATGGAGCAGAATTAGGCTGTTCAGCCCATCGAGTCTGCTCTGCCATTCAATCATGGCTGATAGCTTTCTCCACCCCATTATCCCTGTAACCCTTGAACCCCTTGAAATCAATCTCCGTCTTAAACCTACTCAATGACCTGGCCTCCACAGTTTTCTGTCGCAGTGAATTTCATAGATTCACCATTTTCTGGTTGAAGAAGTTTTTCCTTAGATCCCTTTGATCTTTTATTTATAAATTCTGTACCAGATGTGTTCTCTCTGACTAGCTACCTGAGGAAGGAGCAGGGCTCTGATACCTTGTTTCAAATAAACTTGTTAGACTACAACCCGGTCTGGTGGGAAAATCCAGGCCATTATTTCTAAAGGAGTCACAAGCATTAGAACAAGTTTAGTTTTCTTAAAATATTCATTATGCAGTGAATTGTTTTCCCAAACTTTACTCAGAATCTACATTTTCTCAACATAGAATTTGAATGGGCAAAAGTGAGGACTGCAGATGCTGGAGATCAGAGTCGAGAGTTTGGTGCTGGAAAAGCACAGCAGGTCAGTCAGCATCCGAGGACCCTTTCATCAGGAATATGAATGGGCCACTGCAAATAGAACATTAAAACACTCAAAAATTTTAAAGGTTTTGATATGACAGAAATGGGGCTGCAGCCATTTTTTTCATCGGCAAAAGATTTCCATCTTTGGTAATGGCTTAGTTCCTGAATTCTACGGAGCCGACAGTTCTATGTACTTGTTACCTACAAACGTGACTGTTCCAGTGCAGTCTTGAGCAGCCTTCCATTATCCATAGACTTGAGCTCATCCAAAACCATGGCCATTTCTGAAATTCTCCCTCTTGTTTGAGTCAAGCCACAGCCTCATCCCTCCCTACTCGAATTTCATTTAGCTCTCCATTATTTTGGCACCACTCTAATTCTGGATTCTCCCACACCTGATTCTAATTGTTCCTCTAACTGTCTTGGCCTTATTTCTTAAAATCCCTCCTTAAAATTTAACTGCCTTTCCAGCCCTTTCATCCCTTTTAAAATGCTCTTTAAAACCCACCTCCTTGATCCAATGTTCTGTTGTCCATTCCAATGCCTCCATATAAAGGATATAAGTTCACATAAGTCAAAGTCAAATTTTGTCTGATAATGCTCTCATGAAGCAAATGGTGACATTTTTATCACATTATAGATGCCATATGAATTCAAGTCATTTTTTTAAAAATTCTGAACAATGTCGATAGCATTGATGCATTCAGATTCCTGCTTCCTTGTTACTCACACCCAGCTATGGTGAAAAGTTGTCATTTTTAACTTTGTTCAATTGGCCATGTTGTTGTGACTCTAAATCATAGTCAAAAATCACACAACACCAGGTGATAGTCTAACAAGTTTTTTAGCTTTCAGAACGCTGCTCCCTCATCAGGTGGTTGTGGAGTATAAGATCGTAAGACACAGAATTTATAGCAAAAATTTACAGTTTGATGCAACTGAAATTATATATTGAAAAAGACCTGGATTGTTTGTTAAGTCTCTTAACAAACTAAAGAGAGACTTAACAAACAATCCAGGTCCTTTTCAATATATAATTTCAGTTGCCACGGGAGTCCTCTCCCCTTTCTCTCGGGATCTGGGGTGGAGGGTGCTGCACGCAATGGTCCCCTGCAACCGTAGATTGCGATGGTTCACGGACTCCCAGCCCAACTGCTTGTTCTGTGGTGCTGTGGAGTCTGTGGACCATGTATATATTGGGTGTGGGTGTTTGCACTCCCTTTCTGATTTTCTTAAAAACCTTCCTCTCTGTTTCTGGTTGCACTTTGGTCCCACGCTCCTGATCTTCGGGCACCCGATACGGAGTGGGGTGGGGTGGGGGTGGGAGCAGGTCAGAGGATCTCCTTGTGGGTCTGCTCCTGGGCCTGGCCAAACTGGCCATAAACAGGTCCAGGCCATGGAGGGTGTCGTTAGGGCCAATTGCCTGCCCCTCTTCCACAGATATGTCAGAGCCTGGGTGTCTCTGGAGAAGAAGCACACAGTGTCCACCAACACCCTCGAGATTTTCAGGGAGAGGTGGGCGCCGCAGGGAGTGGAGTGTTTTGTTTTCCCCACCAAATCTATTTTGATTTAATCCCTGCCCTCCCCTTCACTGTTTGATCATGCAGCATTACCCTCTGAGAAGGGCACTACTTGTCACTGGCCACTTGGGTGTTTGCTTTCTTCCTGGTGGTGGAAACTGAATAAAGATTTATACAATCTTGTGTCTTTCACCGTGTCTCACACCTGCACGCACACACACACACACACGAACAACATGGGCGCTGGGGAAAAATAAGCACTACCGCAGTTAGGCAGTAGTGTGGGGTTTTTTAAAAGATAGGGGGAGTTGTTAGACATTCTGCCACTCTGAGAGTTGCCGAAGAAAAAAAAATGAGTGTCAGAGGTTCTATTCACAAACAAATCATGCTGTAAACGTTTGCTATAAATCCTGCGTCTTACGATCTTATACTCCACAACCACAACTGCTCCGAAAGCTAGTGCTTCCAAATAAACCTGTTGGACTATAGCTGGTGTTGTGTGATTTTTAACTTCATACATCCCAGTCCAAAACCGGCATCTCCAAATCATAAATCATAGCCCTAGGCTAAGCCCTCCTTGATGGCTTCAATGGCTTCCCTCATTACAGATTTTCATTGGTGCATGTACAACCTTAAATTCTATCTGCAATTCCATACCAGCATTAAGCAAGACCTAAATAAAACACAGGCGTGGAGAGATAAGTGACAAATGGCAATTCCATCACATGAGGGTCAGGTATTTGCCAACTCCAGCCACAAAGACCGCCTAACATTACTGTCATTGAATACTCCAACATCAACATTCTGGTGGTCAAAAGGTGCATTGAACCACCCATATAAATACTGTGGCTACTAGATCAGATCAGAAGCGGTACATTTGCTGATGAGTAGCTCACCTGCTAACTCCAGAAAGTTTCTCAACCATGTGGAACGGGTGGCCAGTAGTCCGGTGGCCAGACTGAGGCCTGATGCGGTCAACCTGTCACAGATGGTGGTTAGTGGCTTGTCAGCCCGGTCGGGGGTCAGCTCAGCACAGGAGAGAGTGAGACCACGTGTGGAAAGCTTCCAGCGCGGAGCGACTGCAGACCATAGAGAAATGTAATGTTTATCTTTTAACTTTAGTTCTTTATTTTCCAAATTCATTCTATGGAGAACTGTATTGTAGAACTTTTAGCTTTTCTCTTTATTTCTTTATTTTTGTATTTAATCTATTTTAGTATCTAAGATTTCTAACTAAGTACTTTATGCCGAAGATGGTGCCATGTGTGGGGACATTGTACATTTTTCACAGTACTCCTATACTTTTGTACTTGAGTACTCATGACAATAAAACCTAATTCTAATTCTAAAATTGATACAAATCAGGGGTATGATAGAGGTTTTTCCACTTCCTTTGTTAGGTACAGCTCCAACATGTTTAAAGCTTGACAAAAGTTTATTTGATTAACACACCATTCACTGCATCAGCCACAGGTGTACCACGATGTTTACTATCAACAAGATGCAGTGCAGAAACTTGGGAGTATCCTCCAAACCGCAATATCCCCCACTGGAAGGCCAAACAGAGTAGCAACTTCACAGGAACACTAATGCTTCAAATCAAACAGCATCCTGACTTGGGCAGATCATCATTCCATTATTGTCACAGTCAAACTCCTAGAGTCACTTCAGGCATTCTTTCTTAGTATAGACTGCAACAGTTCAACAAGACAGCTCCTTCACCCCTTTACATGTGTAACTCGGTTATGCTGAGTTATTGACCAATCAGCAATAAAGTCGGTTTTGACAGTTGTGTCAACATCACTCGGTTTATTATTTTTAAATATACGCAGAATGAATTTTGGCTTTTTACTTTTTCCCTTCCTTAAAAATGTTGTCAAAATACATGATTGCTTTTGTTATAATTGTTATACAGAGAAAGATAACACAGAACCCTAGCTGGTCTACATGAGGTGATCCACAGGAGAGAAATCTGAATTGATGCTGGTGCTTTTTGAGGTTTCAAGTTAAGAGCAATTAATTCACTCAGAAAAAAAAATCATGCATGAGTGATGGTAAAATCATTGTACTGAAAGTGAGAGTTTTTATGATGTTGAATTATATCTGTTGGACTTTTAGAGAGTACACCTTTATCATGATAAATCCACACAGAAAAATGTTGTATTGTCTGTTTGTCACACTTTTGTGACTCTAACATGCTTCTAATGAAGGTTTCAGTGAATGAGTGAAGGTCCAGATAATCAAGGCAGAAATCTATGTTCCTAATCAGCACCAGGAATGCACACATTTGAGTCTGTCCCACCTTGATGAAAAGACAAGGGTGACAACAGCACAGAAAGACATTGCCAATAGATTGGGACAACGATCTCCATTGTCCGATCACGAAATGAAAATGCTGTAATTTCCTGGTTCAGACCATTCGCTGAGCACAATTAGCATAAGGACAGCAAGGTAAAGGTACAATGTCCACCACCTTTTCAAAGTTGCTGCTAACACAGAAACAGAGGCCACCTTGCCAGTATGCAATCCTGAAAAGTAATGAAAGAAAATGAAACCTATTAATCGACAGATTCTCCCTGGAATTAATAATACAAATTCAACTGGGTATTTTCTGCAGAAGGTCCCTCATGGTGGGCTGGTCACGAAGATTAAGTTGCATGGGATCCATGGTGAGTTGGCAAGTGGATACAAAATTGGATTGGTCACAGAAGACAGAGGGTGTTTGTGGAGGGGTGTTTTACTGACTGGAGATCTGTGACCATTGGTATTCCACAAGAATCTGTGCTGGGACTTTTATTGTTTGTAATATACACACAACCTTTGTTTTAACTTGCACCTTCTGAACCTGCACTCGAAAAATTATATCCCTTAAATACTGCAAAGTTTATCATATTATTCTGTCCAATTAATTTACATTTTTCGATGTATTTACCTCAATGTAGATATACTTGTTTGATTGAATTGCCACACAAAATATCAACAGTTGTTCAATTTTGAGTCAATTTCTCTTCAAATACTGTGATGTCTGAGTCATCAGTTGAGGGACTGAGTGAAGACTTTTTGCCAGTAAGTTTTATTTAAGGCAAAGTTGTATTCCTTTTTAAGTGTTTTATGCTGTAACTAAAAGCAAACAGTGATGTGTATACCCTCCGCATTACGTTTCTCTTACTTAGTGTGTTTTCCCATTGATCATGTGGCCATGTTGATTATCCAGAGTTATTGACCAATCAGCACACTCCTGATCCTATAGGTAGTTAAGATTAGATTAGAATAGATTACTTACAGCGTAGAAACAGGCCCTTCGGCCCAACAAGTCCACACCGACCCGCAACCCACCCAGACCCATTCCCCTACACCTAACACTATGGGCAATTTAGCACGGCCAATTCACCTGACCTGCACATTTGTTTTGGACTGTGGGAGGAAACCGGAGCACCTGGAGGAAACCCATGCAGACACGGGGAGAATGTGCAAACTCCACACAGACAGTCGCTTGAGGTGGGAATTGAACCCAGGTCCCTGGCGCTGTGAGGCAACAGTGCTAACCAGTAAAGGTTTACTGTATTAATGATTTGGATGAAAATGTAAGGTCCGTGGTTACTAATTTTGCAGATGACACGAAAATTGGTGAAGAAGTGGATAATAATAAATATTACCAAAGGATACAGCAGGATATAAATAAGTTGGAACGCTTGTCGGAGAAATAGCAGATGGAGCTTTATTTGGACAACTGCGAAGGGATGCATTTTAGGAGATCGAATGTAAGAGAAAAATATACTGTAAATAGTAGGTCCCTTAGGAACAATGATGTTCAGAGGGATCTTGAGGACCAAGTCCACATCTCCCTAAAACTGGTAAGACAAATGAAACAGATGGTAAAGGAGGCATACAGTATGCTTGATTTCTTTGGTTCAGGACATTGAGTAAAGTTGGCAAGTCATGTTTCACCTGTATAAGACTTTAATCTATAAGACTTTATACAAGATGATTAGGGGTTTAGATAGGGTTGACCGTGAGAACCTTTTTCCACATATGGAGTCAACTATTACGAGGGGGCATAGCTTTAAATTAAGGGGTGGTAGGTATAGGACAGATGTTAGGGGTAGGTTCTTTACTCAGCGAGTCGTGAGTTCATGGAATGCACTGCCAGTAGCAGTGGTGGACTCTCCCTCTTTATGGGCATTTAAGCGGGCATTGGATAGGCATATGGAGGATAGTGGGCGAGTGTAGGTTAGGTGGGCTTGGATCAGCGCAACATCGAGGGCCAAATGGCCTGTACTGCGCTGTATTCTTCTATGTTCTATGTTCTATGTTCTATAATTCGGTCACATGTGGAGTATTGTGCGCTGTTCCAGTCACCATACTATAGGTAGGATGTGGAGGCTTTGGAGAGATGCAAAAGAGGTTTACCAGGATGTTGCCTGGATTGGAGTGTATTAGCTATAAGGAGAGGTTGACAAGCAAGAGGCTGGGAGAACACAGCAAGCGTCAGGAGATGGAGAAATCAACATTTCGGGTGTAACCCTTCTTCAGGACTGGTTGGACAAAATTGGATTGTTTTCACTAGATCATTGGGGGCTGAGGGGTGACCTGATGGAGGGATATAATCTCAGGGTGGAAATGCCATTTTACTAGGGGGCTTGTGTTTAAGATGAGAGGGGGAAAGTTCAAAGAAGATTCGCACAGAAAGTTTTTTACATAGAGGTTGGTAGGTGTCTGGAATCCACTGCGGGGAGGTGGTTGATGCTGATATGCGAGCAACTTTTAAGGGGCATTTAGACAGACACATGAACAGGCAGTAAATAGAGGGATACAAACCATTTGAAGGAACATGGGATTAGTTCAGAATTGAATCAAGTTCAGCACAAACATGGTGAGCCGAAGGGCCTGTTCCTGTGCTGTACTGCTCTATATTGTATTCCACGGTTGATGTTCAATACTTATATTTGGCAGTTTGTACAAGGAGAAATGTGCATGTTAATCAGAAGCAAAGTACAGTTACAGATGAGGAGCATCCACCCTACCCTTCAGAACAACCCTAACTTTCCTTGACTGGACTATCTAATTGTTTCTCAAATGATTCTGGGCTTTCCACCTCTAAAGGGACCTTGGGGCAGAGTCTCAAAGTGTGTATCATTTTCTGTGAGAAAAAGGACCAGCCTAAAAGATGCTGCTCTATACAAGTTTGCTTCAGTTTCTTCTCAGCCAAGACTCACTACTTACTTTAAAGTAGCCATCTGGATCATTTTCCAGCAAACAATATGCATTTATATCGTCAAATCAAAGCAAAATACTGCAGATGCTAGAGATCTCAATCAAACACAGAATATGAGAGAACCTCAGCAGGTTTGGCAGCATCTGTGGAGAGAGATAACCAGGATTGTTATTTTGAGTCTGGTACAGCACTTCTTCAGAACTCTGAACTTGTAAGCATTGGAGTGTAGAAACTTGAAAGAAAACCTTATTGATACATATGGAAGATTCTGAGGGGAGAGGAAAGGGAAAGAGATTGTTACCTCATGTGGGTTGGTCTAGGATCATTGGGCATAGTCTCAGAGTAAGGGATCACGTGTATAATACAGAGATATGGGGAAATTTCTTAACTCAGAGGGTATGAATCCGGGAAATGCTTTACCACAAAGAGGGCTATAGAGGTTGAGTCATTCAATATATTAAAGGCTGAGACAAGTATTTGATCAGTAAGGGGTTCAAGGGGTAGAGATGATGGCAGGAAAGTGGAGTTGAGGGTTATCACAGCAACTGTGAGATCATTGTGTGGTGTAGATGGGCTCAACGGCTTTCTTTTGCTCTGAGTCTTATGGTCTTCAGCTCGGGGGTTTCTCAAAAGTGTCATTTAATGGACATTCATATCCCTTAGACAACCAACACTACTTTCAAAATGACACTGAGACATTCTTCTTAACTTACAAATTAAAGAAATAAAAATCAAAGTTAAAGCCACACATTGTTCTGATCATTTTAGAAACTAAGTTTTCAAATAATAATGTATCAAATATAAAATAATATCCAGTATGTTACACATCACCACTCAAGAATGTCCAGTCTGGCATTAATTTGGATTGCAGGAGCAAAACCCTGATTAGGAATGTTAGGACAGGGGATACAGAACACAGTGCAGAGATATGGAAGACAATGACACATGAAAGAACTTTGGAAAATAAAGACATTAGAGGTGGTGTCTTACTTTCCTAGGAAATACAGGATGAGGATAGTCTTTTTGAAGAGGTAATTTTAGAAAAGGTATTGCAGTGAGGGAGCCAGTGCAATGTTGTATCACTACATAAAATTATCAAGAGAATCTGGGCTGGAAAGTCTAAGAGTTTCTCTTTTTGTTCAACTTAGACATGGAATCTTAATGATCAGCTTAGTGGCTATTCTCTGCACAGTGACCAACTCCTGATTGTTTGCCTTGTTTGTCAGGAACAGAACTGAACTTAATGCTCAGAGAGTGGACAGATCAGTTTCATCCAAACTTCCTCTGCTGCTGGAGCTCGATAACCTATTGATGTTGTTGACTTGTTATTCTGCATTGGTTAGGTACATTTACTGTTAATCTTCATGAGACAAAATTGTGTGATGATCACTGAGTTCTTAAGAAGGGTCACGAGACCAGAAACTTTAACTATGCTTTCTCTCCACAGATGCTGCCAGATCTGCTGAGTTTCTCCAGTAATTTCTGTTTGGCGATAGTGGGGTGACTAGACCTCCTTTAGCTTCAAGAGAAATGCATCATGCAACTTGAACCAACTGCGACTTTGAAACTATGATACATAGTGAACCATCTGTCTGATAAACCAGCAAAAATTATAGACCTGAAATACCGGATGTTAACACAATCTCTGCAATGTCCAAATAGTTAGTTCAGAGTACAAGTGAGAAGGGTCTCATCCAATAAGTTTTATTTCAGTGATTTATGCTGTAAATAAATTATAACAGTGATGTGTATACCTCTTGCAAAACATTTCTATTACTTAGTGTGTGGTTTTACATCGATTATGTGGACTCTTGATCAACTGGAATATTTGATCAACCTGGTCCCATAGGTGCCAGTTGATAAAGGCTTGCCATATATCCAAATGACTTGTTGGGCCATTTCAATTAGGAATCAACTAGTCAACAGGTAAAGGTAACATACTGTCAGCCCCAAATGAACGAGTTGAGTTTTTACAATGATCGGTAGTTTCATGGTTACCATTATGAGGCAAGCTTTTTAATTCTTGGTTTTATTTCTTTAAATAACTTTAAATTCCCCAGCTGCCATTGTAGAATTTTAACTGATGTCTCCAGATTTCCAGTCCAGTCCTCGTGATTACCAATCTGACCTAACCACTGTTGTAACCAGAAAAGTCAGAGCCAAAGTTTTGGGACTATTCCCAAAAGACTTTGTGAACCTGTTTTCTCTTTATCTGGCAACTGGCAGTGTTGCAAGCATAAGAAGTCAGCCTTTATCTCACTTTCTACTCAATCTCATACACAATATTAGAAAATATGTCACTGGAAATAAAGTGAGAAAGTTCCCCACTCCTGACATTAATATTCTTTATCATGTTGAGCCAATAATTCAAACAAGGTTTTTATTTTTCATGCAAGAAGGTGCTACATATTTCAAACAGAGTCTCTGGCTCTTTTATGTTGATTAGGTTCTCATAGATGATTGTTGTTGAGTGTGTGGTGCTGGAAAAGCACAGCAGGCCAGGCAGCATCTGAGGAGCAAGAGAATCAATGTTTCGGGCAAAAGTGAAACACCAATTTTCATGCTCCTCAGATGCTGCCTGGCCTGCTGTGCTTTTCCAGCACCACACTCTCAACTCTAATCTCCAGCATCTGCAGTCCTCACTTTCGCCTTTCTCATAGACGATTGTCCATCACTAATACCTTTAATTATATTTGCTGTGCTGCGGTTCCTTGGTAGACTTGTCAGAGGTCAATTCATGGGATGAGAGTAGACAATCCGGTATTATTTCAAGAAATAAGACACACAACTTGGGGTGTATAGATCTCTTTGCATTGGAACACAACAATGGCTTAGAGCAGGAAGTTCCTGATCTGATAGCAATTCACACCACCCAGTAAAATCTGTGATTGTATCACCTATGGAATTCCTGTGGTCATCTTGGGAATGTCATCACAAAGGTCATTTTGGTCATTAATAACATTCACCTGAGATAACACAGTGATAGGGTATTCAAGATGAAAAGTATAGGAAAGAACTGGGGTTTCTGAAACTGCACAGGAAGTAAGCATCCAAAAGCACAAAGATTTTGATACATGCATACAAAACTTCTTACTTCCACCCTTTCCTCATCTTTGTATAACCTTTGAATCATTTAAAATTGCTTTTTAATTGTGTGGAGATGGTAGCATTGTGGAGTATATAATCGTCCCAGTATGTGGTGGTCATTCTTTGAAACAAAGGCAGAACAAAACTGCATATTTTCTTTTCCAGTAAAAGAACAGTTTATTATGTAAAAAGGAAATGCAAACCAAGCTATCTAGATTCCTGAAGAAGGGCTCATGCCCGAAACGTCGATTCTCCTGCTCCTTGGATGCTGCCTGACCTGCTGCGCTTTTCCAGCAACACATTATCAGCTATCTAGATATGTAAGAGAGTTTGAAAGATCTTAAAACATACACAAAATAAATTCTCATCTATTCCCTAACACCATCACTTTACAACATTTCAAACCCAGAGAAATTACCTGAACAAATCTTTTGGTTTGATTTAACAGTTTCTGCCTAGTTCTGTGAACAGTGAAGTCCTTTTACATGAATACTCATGAAAGCTTAATATGTTCACAGTCGTTTAGTAATCTGACTTCTAGGAGGAGAAAGTGAGGTCTGCAGATGCTGGAGATCAGAGCTGAAAATGTGTTGCTGGAAAAGCACGGCAGGTCAGGCAGCATCCAGGGAACAGGAGAATCGACGTTTCGGGCATAAGCCCTTCTTCAGGAAGAAGATTCCTGAAGAAGGGCTTATGCCCGAAACGTCGATTCTCCTGTTTCCTGGATGCTGCCTGACCTGCTGCGCTTTTCTAATCTGACTTCTAACCAAACACTCTGGTCTACAAGGAGAAAGTGAGGTCTGCAGATGCTGGGGCTTATGCCCGAAACATCGATTCTCCTGTTCCCTGGATGCTGCCTGACCTGCTGCACTTTTCCAGCAACACATTTTCAACTCTGGTCTACAAATTTCACAAGTTAAACCTATACACCAGGATAACTGATCATTCCCTGAAATATTTCATTCTTCTTTTTCTGAGGAGAAACTATATTTGTTTCTAACACACCTGGTCAGATTTCCTCTAAAAGCGCTCTAGAAGCTTTCAATCTCTAGATTTTTCTAAACTAAACTCAATCCTTGATTATTCCAAGTCAAAAGCAAACTAATACCCTTTGATATTTACTCCCTGTTGTAAACCCCACAGTATAAACAAACAACCTTCCAGTAACACTCCAGATGGCTTGCTCACTGATGTACACTGGATTAGGTCACAGTTTCAGAAAGGATTCACTTACCTTGAAATTTTTAAAAGCTGACACAAAGTTAACAAACACTCATATGCCATTAGTTTGAAATACAAACTCTAAAAGTATTATATATCACACACCTTTCATCATAAATGTACCTGGATGTGATATCTAGATGCCTAAGTGAATGTGCTTGAGGCACATGTGCTTGAATCTCACCATTGTTGTGAAAACCAATTGCTTCACTCAATCTTTTTGAGAGGAGCAAAGTGCTGTTCTGACCTGGTTTAGCCTAAATGTGACTCATAACCACAATAATGTAATAGGGATTGGCAATAAATCACTTGCCAAGAATGCCATCTCCCACAAAATAATAAATAAATAAATAACTTCTCTCATATTCTGTTCAGCTCTGGGTGATGGCCTGCTCTGTAGGATGTGTCAATTTTAGAAAGACACACCTAATCATTTGCAGCCATATATGTATATATACAGTTGGGATATAAATATGGAAGTAGAAATACTACAAGTGAGTGTTTCACAGAATGTCATCCATATAAAATGGAAACACTCCATTCAATGAATTACTACATGCTTTCACACTGCATAAGATCTGTGTCAGCACAATTAAATCCCAGAGCAGTGAATCCTACATGATTGACTGTAAATCAAATATAACACTGCCAGGGATGCACTAAGGCTGTCAACTGGGAAGGCCCACAGGAAATGTGCTTTCCAAGTTGCTGATTAAGTGAGTCTCTGAGGTTTCACAATATTCAGTTTGCAGGGGGCTCCTCATGACCACTGCTTCCAGGAAAAGCAGCACAAGTGAAGGACTAATGGAAGGTGATGATTGATCAATTGCATTTAAGTGACTGTGCTACAGTTTGTGCTGGACACCAAACTTCAGAGTAATCTCGGAATGGAAAGTGCTTCTCCTGCAAATAAGTAAGAAATAATCTCATTGTTCTCGATGACAAAATTCAATCATATTAAGCACTTTATGCAATGTATGGTTCTGCTTTAAATTAAATTGACTGCCATGCTAAAAATGTTCAGATTAATTTGTTTAAAATACTCCTTCCTTATCACTCCATGAATTGCCACAATACACCAAAAAAAAGCTGGTTGAAAAAGATTCAGGAGGCAACATTCTCCTAGATATGTTGATACCAAACATTTTACATATTTATACCATACTAAGGTTATAAATGACACCCTTGAAGAAATCAATCCATCACCATTAATAATGCATTGTGATCAATTGGAGCAAAGTTTGCATATGTTTGGCACTGTTTTAAAGAAAGCGGTCATCAAATAACAGTACTGGCACTGATATCAACTTAAACTAGGACAAGAGAATACAGATTTTTTTGTTACCTTTGAAGGTAAATTAGATTGAGGCATTGCAACTTGTGACTGTTGGGAGCTGAAAAGCTTAACTCATGAATACAAGGAAGAAAGTGCAGAAATGGTCAGATTACAATGACTCAGGAAATAACACCTACACAAAGCTGCTATTCTGGCACATCAGCATCCAGTGAACTAATACCCAAAAGGTAAGTCAAAGGATGCTTACATCTCAAGTTTAATTAACAAGGGGCAAAACCCAAGTTTCCATCATTTTTAGTTAATTATTGCTATTCTCTGCATACTAACCCTCAAGTCTGAAGATCTCTATTCTGGTAGAAAACTTCTTGGTCTTAACAAAAGATATATTTTGAACAATTGTCTTGAAATAAGTAATGCTAATAAGATATGGCTATTTGAAAGTCTGGATTTGGCACACAAACTTTTACTCTAAATTGCTGGCTATCATAATTTCAACTTATCTGGAGGTTTCAAAACAGAATTCCGTGTTAAGCAAGAGCTAATGAGATACAATTTTCTTAGAGCCGTTTGCATTAGTTCCTTACACCCTTTTCCTGTGAAGATGTGAAGTGCTTCAATTGGATCAGTGGCAGGTAGCAAGAGAGGTTGCACAGGATCCTGTACCATGCACTGGCTTAGAGACATGTTCTGTTTCCATGATGAGGGTGGGGGATTGGATGCGACTTTGCATTCCCTTCCCTCTCTTCTGCAGCAGCCAGTGCAGCTCGGACTGACCTCCCATCCTTTTACCACTCCTCATCCGAGATCAAGGAGGACTCAGTAAGGCATCCAATCACTCCCTTCGTCTTGGTGTCGCCCATATTGTCTCCAGGGTAGGGATGGAGGAGGGTATCATTTGCTCATTAAGGTGCCATCCCCAATGAATTTCTAGGAAAATTGTTGATAGCTATTGATGCAGTCTTGATAAAGTGTCCCCAAAGTTTCTTGATGTACTTCAGGGTTGTCCTCACATCTCTGAGGGTCATTAGTCTTTAGAATTTCCTTCTCAAGAGAGCAGTAGAGGTTACCTCACTGAATATACTCAAGGCTGACTTGGGCAGACTTCAGATAGCCAAGACAGTGAAAGATTGTGGGGGACAAATCGGAAAATAGAGGTAAATCTGCAATCAGATCAGACAAGATCTTATGGAATAGCAGAGCAAGCTTGAGGGCTGATTGACCTAGTCTGCTATTTATAATTCCCAACAGCAAGTGATTATTACTTAAATGGTGTTTTGGAATCCATGTTAATGGCATGTACTTCAGATCCTGTAAGAAAATTCATAAGAATGTAAATTAGCTACCAAATTTGAATAGAACCTCATTAAAGAACAATAGCAGTCACTTACCAAGGCTCTATGTGACCATACATACACCAGGTTTCACCTTTACCAAGATGATGTCCCACACTAAACACAGTCTAAATCAGCTTTTCAACTTCAGATATGGCAAAGAACAGGTCTGATTGCATATCACCATCTTTGGAATGGCTACATGCATTTTTTTCTTGGAAAGCTTATGCAGACATTTTTCTCCTCATTCTACTCTTTGGATTGTCAAATTTCTGCTTTTGGCAACAGAATTTTTCCTAAATAAGCAATTTGTGTCCCTGAGTGCTAGCAATAGTAAGTTGAGAGGAATCACTTTGAAATTGGAGTTGTGTACCTGAACTACTCATCTCAGATTTCCCAGTAGTAAGTTGGATTGTGGTGGTCACACTGCAACCCAACAATGGGCCACTCTGTTATTTTAAGGCATGGTTCTACCCACTCAACGGAGTATCCATTGACAGAGCAGTCCTGAACTTCATCCAAATATTGCTGACCCTGCCACAGCTTGGAGACAACACGAGATTCTTGGGAATGGCATTCTACTTGATCTAAAGATCTTCTTGGTCGATACTGAAGGAAGAGACATCACAAAAATCTAACTAAGAGACATCACAAAAATCTAATTCCTGACATATAGGCTGGTGGAGGCACATTCAACTGTTGAGAAGGAATTGGATAATCACCTGAATAAATAGGAATTGCAGGACAATGGGAAAACGGGACATAATAGACAATTAGACTTTGTATAAAAGCTATAAAAGTTGGGTTTTTAGGTCCACTTACAAAATGTTCTTATAAATATTGATGCAAAATATCATCAAAGAATGAACTATCTACAACAGATATTCACCCAATATTGTAGACTTATCAGAATATTTTTATAGAGCTTAAATCTGATCCGTCAACAGTTGGTAATGATTTCTGTTAGGGGAATGCATGCTGCAAATCTATGATCATCTAACACCAATTACCTTACCGTCCAGACACAATGGGAATCTTTCTCTCCTCACGGTCTCTCAAACTTAGGGGTTCTGCTGGGTAGGTTCAGTTAGGTCTCCTGCAGTTGATAACTCAGTCCCCTGCCATTTCCTGGCTTTCTAACCAGTGTCACAAGCTAGAATCTGCACTAGTCATGACCCTTGGTCTTCAATGTTAATTTACTAGTCTGTAACTCTACTCCTGTTCTGCTCTGTTGTCCCTCTCTCCCCCTCGCTCCCCTCGTTCCCACTTGCTCTCTCTCTCTAGCTCCTTCTCTATGAGACAGTGCTGGTCAGTTTGACCAGGTTTTCAGCAGCTGAATGCCTGTTCTAATTCCCCTTCCTGTTTCTTTAGTTACCAGAGGCTTCTTATGCTTTGACTCTTTGTCTCTTAACCAGAGCCTCTGTTTCCACTTACCCCAGATTACTAGAAGCTGATCCAGGAACTGATGCGCTCTCCCCAACCCCATCACCCCCATCACTAAGACTCCTAAGAGATCAATTGGGTCAATGGGCTGAGAAGTGGCAAATGGAGTTTAATTTGGATTAATGCGAGGTGATGCATTTTGGTAAAACAAACAAGGGCAGGACTTACACAATTAATGGCCAGACCCTGGGTAATGTTGTCGAACAGAGATTCCTGGGAGGTCAGGTATATAATTCTTTGAAACTAGCATCATAAGTGGACAGGGTGGTGAAGGAGGCATTCAGCACCCTTGCTTAGATCTTGCATTATAGGAGTTAGGACATCATGTTGAGGTTGCTTGGGACATTGGTGAGGCCTCTTTTGGAATATTGTGTGCAGTTCTGGTCACCCTGCTATAGGAAGACTATTATTAAATTGGAAAGTATTCAGAAAAAAAAATTACCAGAATGTTACGGGGAATAGAGGTTTTGAGTTATGAGGAGGCTAGATATGCTGGGACATTTTTCACAGAAGTATAGGAAGCTGAGGGGTGACCTTAGAGAGGTTTATAAAATCATGATGGTCATAGATTGGGGGGGGGGGGCAAATGTCTTTTCCCTAGGCTGGGTAAGTTCAAAACGAGGGGACATATTCTTAAGGTGAAAGAAGACAATTTTAAAAAGGACATGAGGGGCTATGATTTTACACACAGAGTGACTAATGTGTGGAATGGACTGCCAGAGGAAGTGATGGATGCAAGTACAGTTACAACGTTTAAGGCACATTTGGATAAGTGCATGGATAGGAAAGATTTGGAAGGATATGGCCCAAGTGCAAACAAGTGGGGTCTAGTTTAGTTTGGAAACACAGTCAGCAAGGACTAGTTGGACAAATGGGTCTGGTTCCATGCTGTATGACTCTCTAACAGGGTGAATTGAAAGCAGACAGAGTCAAGGACAAGGGGGCTTAATTTTAAAGTAAAAAGCCAGAGGTTTCGAGGGGATTTGAGGGAGGTGGGGATCTAAAAAATCCCCATCTGAAAAATGACATCACCCTCAGTCTCTCTACTACCACGCCCACTTCAGTTACAGTCTCTACCCCACTCCCAGCTCCAGCCATACACCAGGTCCTAGCTCCCAGCCCTGCCATGTTTTCACCATCTCCCCAGACCTCCCCCTCACTGGAGCCGAACGAAGCAAAGGCCTTACCTTCATCCATCTCCACTGCCGGATCAACAAGTTCAACACACATTGTGAGATCGAACACTACTTCCACTGCCTCCGCTTCCGGTCTTTTTCCGCAAAGACTCCTGCCCACCCTTTGAGGACCCCTTTGCCCGCCTCCAACACACCCCATCCACCTGGACACCCTGTGCTGGGCTGTTACCCACCCTCGATCTCTTTATTTCCAACTGCTGCCGGGACATTGACCGCTTCAACTTGTCCACTCCACTCCAAACTCTCACCCTCACAACGCGCAGCTCTCCACTCCCTCCGCTCCTACCCCAACCTCACCACCAAACCAGCAGAAAAGGGGGGGGAAGGGCACAGTGGTAATTTGGCACACTGACCTCTACACCACTGAAGCCAGGTGCCAACTCGAAGACACCTCCTGCTATTGTCCCTTCGACCATGACCTCACCTCCCATCACCAAACCATCATCTCCCAGAGCGTACACAATCTCATCACCTTAGGGCATTTCCCACCCACAGCTTCCAATCTCATAGTCCGGGAACCCCTCACCACCCAGTTCTACTTCCTACCCAAGATTCACAAGCCTGACTGCCCCGGTCGACCCATCAACTCGGCCTGCTCCTGCCCCACAAATTCATCTCCACATGCCTTGATACTGTCCTATCCCTGGTCCAGGAACTCCCTACATACATTTGAGAAACCACCCAACCCCTCTACCTCCTCTAAGACTTTTGTTTCTTTGGCCCCCAACACCTCATCTTCACTATGGACATCCAGTCCAACACATACCTCTATCCACCATGATGAGGGTCTCCAAACCCTCCGTTTCTTCCTCTCCAGTATCCCTCCACTGACACTCTCATTCGTTTGGCTGAACTGGTCATCACCCTCAAATATTTCTCCTTTGAGCCATCTCACTTCCTCCAGACCAAAGGGATAGCCAGGGGTCCCAACTATGCCTGTCTGTTTGTCGGTTACATGGAACAATCGATCTTTCACAGTTACACCGACACCATTCCCCACCTTTTCCTCTGCTACACTGATGACTGTATTGGCACCCCTTCTTGCTCCCACTAGGAGGTTGAACAGTTCATCAACTTCACCAACATTTTCCACCTTGACCTTAAATTCACCTGGACCATCTCGGACACCTCCATCCCCTTCCTGGACCTCTCCATCTCTACCAACGATGACCGACTCAACACAGACATCTTCTACAAGCCCACCGACTGCATAGCTACCTGGACTACACCTCCTCCCACCCTGCCTCCTGTAAAAACGCTGTCCCGTATTCCCAATTCCTCTGCTTGTGATGCATCTGCTCCCAGGAGGACCAATTACACCACAGAACACACCAGATGGCCTCCTTCTTCAAATGCCATAATTTCCCCTCCCATGTAGTTGGTGATGCCCTCCAATGCATCTCATCCATTTCCCGCACATCCACCCTCCAACCACAATAATGACAGAACCTCCTGGTCCTCACCTTCCACCCTACCAACCTCCGTATACATTGCATCATCCACCGCCATTTCCGCCACCTACAAACGGACCCCACTACCAGAGATATATTTCCCTCTCCACCCCTGTCTGCATTCCATAACGACATTCCCTCCGTGACTCCCTTGTCAGGTCCACGCACCCCTCACAACTACTCTCCCCTTCCGGCACCTTCCCCTGCCACTGCAGGAATTACAAAACCTGTGCCCCCTCCCTTCCCCCTCACGTCTGTCCGAGGTCCCAAAGGAGTCTTCCACATCCATCAAAGTTTTACCTATACCTCCACGTGTCATTTACAATATCCATTGCTCCCGATGTGGTCTCCCTAGATTGGGGAGGCAGGACACGTACACGCAGAACTCTTCAGAGAACATCTCCGGGATACCTGCACCAACCAACCCCACTTCCCTGTGGCAGAAAAGTTCAATTCCCCCTCCCACTCCGCAAGGTCATGCAAGTCTTGGGCCTCCTCCATTGTCATACCTTAACCACCTGATTCCTGGCGGAAGAATGCCTCATCTTCCACCTTGGGACCCTCCAACCACATGGGATCAATGTAAATTTCACTACTTTCCTCATTTTCTCTCCCACCAACGTTATCCCAGATCCAACAGTCCAATTTGGCACCGCCCTCAGGACTTGTCCTATCTGTCCATTTTCCTTCCCAGCTGTCCGCTCCACCCTCCTCACCTCTCACCTTATCACCTCTCCTTCACCTTCACCTACCTATCGCACTCTCAGCCATCCTCCCTCAGCCCCACCCCCCACTCCCATTTATCTCTCCACCCCCTTGGTTCACAAGCCTCATCCCTGATGAAAGGCCTTTGTCTGAAACCTTGATTCTCCTGTTCCTCAGATGCTGCCTGACCTGCTGTAATTTTCCAGCGCCACAATCTCGAATCTAAAAAACACTGCCCAGGAAAGTAGTGATGCAGAAAAACCTATAACCTTAAAAAGTATGGATGAGCACTTGAAGTGTCATAGCATTCAAGGCAATGAGCTGACTGCAGGGGAATATGTAAGTTATGGTGTGAAAGGTAAATGCAACATAAGGTCCTACAAGCATTGGCCACACTATTAGCAAATTAACTTGTTTTGATGATATTGGGTGGAGGATTATTATTGGATGTAATACTTAATGCCTCGTTCAAAAGTCAACACTACCCTCAATACTGTATTGAAATGTCAATCCAAATTAGATGTTCATCCGAGTGAGAGTTTTGAACTGATAAATTGATAATGTTGAAAGAAGAGGGCTTCTCTTTAATCAAACTGGCACTTGCTCACATAGCAACCCATAAACAATGCTTCTGAGTGGATGGTTGCAATTGGACAGTCCCCTCGTGTTAATCAGTGGGAAAGAAGGGATTGAAAAAGAATGACAGCAATTTTTTTTAGGAAAGGGGAGCAGGTTGAAAGAAGAAATACCTTTGAAATTCTATTGTAACTTACATGACCTCAAAACTTCCAAATGGCTTTATGGCAAAATTAGGTAATTTTGACATGTAGCTACTATTGCAATTGTAGCAATCATGACAACCAATTTACACACAGCAAAAGCCCATAAATAGCGATATAGTAACAACCAGGCAGTCATGTTTTAGGGATGTAGACTGAGGGATAAATGTTGGTTATGACATGATTTCCTCCAAATAATGCTATGGGATATTTGACATCTACCTGAGAGGACAGATGGAACTTCAGCTTCCTGTCTTATCTGAAAGACAGCACATAATTTTGTGCTGAAAACTCTAGAGTGGAACTTGAATTATAACCTACCAAGTTAAAGTGTGTCCCATTAGGCTACGACTGACTCAAGTCAAAAACCAACACCATATCCTAACACTAGTCACTATCAGCAAGTGCTGAATTTGAGAAAACAACAACAGGGCAATAGTCCTTTAGCAATAGAGTACTGGCCTATTGGAGCAATGCACCACACAAGAATGTACCAAATAAACTATTGGTTAAACTATAACAAGTAATTTATAATTTAGCAATTTATATCAAATAACTTATGGATGTTCTACACACCACGTAAATTCGTATGATATCTTTTCACCATTTCAAGACCCTGTGGTGTTCAGCAATTTCTGGTTATACTTCAGATTTCTAGCATTGAAATGTTGTCTTTTCTTTATTTCATCAAATGATCTTGACTAATGAAATGTGCAGGAAATAATTTGCACTGTTTATGTTCAGGTTTGTTTTGGTAGAATTACTATTCAGGTAACACTTGGCTTCGAAAACAGAATGATGCCACAGGTGCCTTTAGCTATATGCACTTCCAGTCTTTTACTTTGAACGATTTCATTTTACTGTTATCAATATTACACCCCCTCAGTAATCTGAAGTACTAAGAGAACAAACAGACTTCTGAAAATAAGGAGACAGCCACCTAATTGGTAAATGTGTGGTTTGCAGGATGAGATCTGACTTGGCTTCAATCCCATCTCCACTCTTTCTCTGGAGCCGAGCCATATGCTACAGCTGCTGCTAGCTTTATCTAGCCTGCTGATCGACAATGAAGCCAGTGCTGTGTAATAATTGTGTCTGCTTGGTAACTGCAGCAGGTAATGCCTTCTTTTCATGATCTATCAAGCTCCATCTGTGCTCATTGATATCCATTGGGCTCCTTTTCTCTTCAGAGCGCTCGGTTCCTCGGGAACGGGCTGAAGTATGGCGTGAGGCAGTGAAAAGTCTCATTGCAGACTCCATCCTCCCAAGGGAAGCCACATCCCACATGTAAATTAAGATCGGCTCCTCAACCAGTTTTGTTCTGGCAGACTGAACGATAATACTTTCTTTCTGTTAACACCGAAACATCTGTCATTTGTGCCACAGGATATAAAACCAATAATAAGTTTGCCGGAGAAAATTCATTGCATTTTGATAATATTTTATTGCACATTGAAGCACTGGTTTTAGCATTAAATGCAGTATTAAAAAGAAGCATTGAGTTATTCCTTGCCTCCCGTCCCCATCTAACGCTGTAGGCTGAGGGATCCTGGTGAGAATCTGCTGTAGGGTCAAATTGTGGGGGGCGCGGGTGGGGGGCATGGATCAGTACTGAGGTGCCAGTGCAGTGGTATATAACCTAAAGCCTCTCTACTTGTCACCTCTGATTTGCAACACATCCATTTTGCTAAGTAATCTTGAAGAAGAAAACAAGAGTGAGAGAAATAAAACTGCTGTTTTTTATCTTTGCGGAACGTTAATAAATTTACGATGATTTTACTAACAGATGATGTTGCTACTAAAATGAATGTGATGTTGTGAGAATTCGACACTTAAACATCCCTGAGAGCATTGCTCTGTATTGTAATCCACACCCAACGTGTGCTACCTTTATCTTTTCTCTCTCAGAATGGTAATTCTGATTTCTTGTCTTGATTTCTTGAGCTTTGGCTTCAAATGTAAGTGATCAGTAACACACAGTCATTACAGCAAATGTGACTGGACAGATTCCTTGCCTGAGCCCAGTCGGCTGGTGTGTTAGCCACAGTGGTTGCCAGGCAGACAGCTGGACCCCTGAACCCTGGCAGTGACTGCCTCTCAATAAGTCCTGAATTCAAGTTCATCTTATTTACACAAATGGCCAGGTCCTCTGGATTGGTGCCAAGGAAGCCAGTTGGTGAAAAGTTAGGTTGACAGAATTCCTTTTTGTGCCAATGCCAATATATTCAAGTTCCTGTTGTGAAAATTAGCCTTTGAAGCACCAGCCTGACTCCAAAACCATACAAAAGCAAAAGACTGAGGAAATCTGTAACAAAACCAGAAATCCTGGAGGAGCTCAGCAAGTCAGGCAGCATGTGTGGAGAGAGAAACAAGAGTTAATGCGGAGGCCTTTAGAACGTTCCAAATTGCCTCATGAGTCCCACTGAAGCATCCATTGTAAGTGACCACTTTGCAGTAATGGAGCTGCCCCAGCTCCGCATCACAGTATGGGAGCACTCCTGCAACTGTAATAAGCCTTGTCCACATTTTCCATATACTGGCAGATGGTGAGCAAGATTCATCAGGTAGGGAATAGGACTTTTGCCTCTGATGATATGAGCAGTCACTCCCTCGGAATGCCCATTGGGCAGTGACTATCTTTAGTTCTTTGATCACAGAAAGGCTCATAGCGTCCTCCCCTCTCCCCTGATACATACACCAACACAAAAAAAAGAAATTAGAACATAGAAAAGTACAGCACAGAACAGGCCCTTTGGCCCACGATGTTGTGCCGAGGTTTAATCCTAATGTAAAATATAGTAACTTAATTTACGCACCCCTCAACTCACTGCTATCCATGTGCATGTCCAGCAGTAGCTTAAATGTCCCCAATAACTCAACTTCCACCACCATAGCTGGCAACACATTCCATGCATTCACAAGATAAAGAATAGAGGTGAAGATTAAACAAATGGAGGATTTGAGCTAAAGGACGAGGTTGAATAGGCTCGGCTGATGTTCCCGGGAGCGTCAGAAGCTGAGGGGTGACCTTACAGAGGTTCATAAAATCATGAAGGACATGGATAGGGTGAACTGCCAAAGTCTTTTTCCCAGGGTAAGGGAGTCCCAAACTAGATGGCATAGCTTTAAGGTGAGAGGGAAAAGGTTTAAGAAACCTAAAGAGGTAATGTTTTCACGCAGAGGGTGGTGCATTTGTGGAATGAGCTGCCAGAGAAAGTGGTAAAGGTTAGTCCAATTACAACATTGAAAAGGCATCTGGATGGATGCATGAAGAGGAAGGTATGGGCCAAATGCTGGCAAGTTGGACTGGATTAATTTCGGACATCTGGTTGACATGGATGAATTGGACCGAAGGGTCTGTTTCCATGCTCTACAACTCTATGACTCAAAATAGCAATGGAAACAGGAAAAACTGGTAAAGGGAAGCAGACTTTAGCCCCTGTGAAAGGAGAGAAAACCTGACACAATAGGAAACCTGTGGATCTGATACAACAGAATGAACTCCTTTTGATTCTGATGTGGAATATAAAAACCACACAAGTGAGTTTGGCATCCCAGTTGTGAAATACAACTACACAATCCATTTCTGCCAATTCTCCATTCAAACTTTGAAATATTGCTGTTTCTCTCAGCAGCACTGTAGGAGGTTTTACATGATTGCTCAGTAACAAGAATTTATTAGTCTTCAATAATTTGTTTTAGTTGTCTGGGTTTCATGAACACATTTTATCACGGAGCAAGTCTCTTGGTGGAGGTATAAGATGGAAAAAATCCAATTACTGCTTTGTTTTGCTCATGTTGACCTATTTACATGCATCTCCATTTATTCTATATACTAAGGAATGTATGTCCCATAGCATTAGGCCTGCAATATTAATTTCTTAACCTCTTATCGCAAAGAGAGTGTATTTTGCTGGGTTGGCTTTAATTACTGCACAAAATTACTATACAAAATGGAAAACTTCAGCTAAGTAAACACTGACTGGAAGTCCCCATTCTGATTTTCAATTCCTGTTCATTGATTTGTCTATGGAGGTCCATTTGATCGTTGTAGAGGATGCATTAATTCAGACTCATTATACTTTGGAAAACTTCACAACATGAAAAGTCAAGATTTAGTCCACTGAATATCAGTGAGGCATAATTTTATTCATTCCCCTGGCTCAGAGGTTTAAAATGTGGAACGTACAAGGTCTGTTGAAGACTCAATCAGACTGTCTGCTTGCTGAGAAATAAGCTGATTTATTCTCAGAATGTGGACATGCCAATGTTGGACTGGGGCGGACAAGGTCAGAAGTCACACAACACCAGGTTAAAGTCCAACAGGTTTATTTGAAATCACAAGCTTTTGGAGCACTGCCCCTTTGTCAGGTGAAGTGAAGAAAAGCATTCAGGCATAGAATTTATAGGCAGAGAGATCAATGGGCAGATAGATCAAAAGATCATACAAATGATGTGACTGGAATGTTAGTAGGACAAATAATAAGTCTCTGCAGATGATCAAAATGTCAGATGGTGTGAGTACAGTGTTAACAGCTGAATAATAAGTGAGTGTGCTAATGTTGTCCTTACAGTCCTGTTGTTCTTTTATGGGCGGCACGGTGGCTCAGTGGTTAGCACTGCTGCCTCACTGCACCAGGGATCCAGGTCCGATTCCAACCTGGGCCGACTGTCTGTGTGGAGTTTACACATTCTCCCCGTGTCTGCGTGGGTTTCCTCTGGGTGCTCCGGTTTCCTCCCTCAGTCCAAAGCTGTGCAGGTCAGGTGAATTGGCCATGCTAAATTGCCCGTAGTGTTAGGTGCATTACTCAGTGGGAAATAGGTCTTGGTGGGTTACTCTTCTAAGAGTCTGTGTGGACTTGTTGGCCTGTTTCCATGCTGTAGGGAATCTAACCAAGTTCCTAGATTAGGGAGTTGAACACCTACCCATGTTTCACACTCTTCATTGCCTTACGATAACTTTTACTGGAAAATGTACACTATTGAGTAAAGACAGGAATAAAAATGAGGTCTCTTAGAAACATATAAACATTGGAAATAGAAGCCAGCGCAAGCATTTCAACCCCTCAAGTCTCCTCTGCCATTCAAAATGATCATGGCTGATTATCAAGCTCAATATTTGAATTCCACCCTAACCCCCTTATCCCTTGATCCCTTTTAGCTACAAGAACTATGTCAACCTCCATCTTGAAAACTCATAATACTTTGGCCTCAACCACCTGTAGTGAATTCCACGGGTTCTCCATGTTCTGGGTGAAGAAATTTGTCCTCATCTCAGTCCTAAAGGTTCACCCCTTTACCCTTAAACTATGACCCCTAGTTCTGAATTCATCCACCATCTGGAACATCCTTCCTGCATCTAACTTGTCTAATCATTTTATCATTCTATAAATTTCTCAGATCTCCCTCTTCATATAGTCATGTAGTTGCAAAGGACAGCTACAGGTGAGGTATGAACATTTGAACTACTGGGCTATCTCTGGTGGCATGGTGAGGTAGCAATTTTTCAATTAGCAGCCGAGGTGACCTTGACAGACAATTCAGCTGGGGTTTAGTCCTTTCCTTACCCAACTTTAGTGGACCTGAGGCATTACTAACAACCAATTAGGAGCTGCACATTTACCCCAGAATCCTGACCGATATATGACCAGAAAAACATAAAATACGACTGATGCTGTAAATCTGAAACAAACGCATGAATTATGGAGAAATGCAGGTTTACACAGCATCAATGGAGAGAAAGTCAGATTTAGTATTGAATGCAGTGATGCTCTTCTTCTGAACTGAAGAACAGGTTCTGAAGAAGAATCATACTGAACTCAAAACATTAACTCCATTCCTCTCTCTCTTCGGATGTACCAGCTCTGCTGAGTTTCTCCAGCACTTTCAATGATTGCTATATCGTGCTTGTCACATACAGGAAACGTCTCAGCATGGGAGAAAGTCGAATTTTCACTATGCTGGGGAAGAAAAGCAACAGATGCCAAAGCTGCATAGAAAAAGAAGAGTCTTTTGATTGTGACGCCACGCTGGCCAAGGTCCTTCAGCAAGTGCTGAAGATTGAAACTGGAAGGTTCCTGCGTGGCACATGGTGCAGTGCATTTAACAGTCGAGTCACTGGGGTAGCTGATAATGTAGCTTTATGAATTGACTGGGTGGAAATTATTAATTGTTTTGGAAGCTAAAACACAAATGACCCTTGCTCAATGCCACTTTGATATTGCGGTGAGTTGATTCCTCGAGATTGCTTCTTTGCCTTCACCCTATCAATAAGTGGAGTTAAATTGTTCTTGATTGGGTGATTTGCTGAGCAGCAGCACCAGGTGACCAACCAAGCAGAAGAAAAATCAGTTTCAGTGAAGCCAGAAAAACAACACATACTTAATTTATATTCCCTCTAGGGAAAATTAAAATAAATATAACGAGTGCGTATATCAGTCTGGGCTATTTAATCAGAATGGGAAATCATTTTGTCAATGAGTTGAGGTTAGGTTCAAAAGAGTTGTATCGATCCTCAGTCTGTGCTATTTGCTCCTTCAGTAGCCATGATGTTGAATTTGAAAATGTGTTGCTGGAAAAGTGCAGCAGGTCAGGCAGCATCCAAGGAACAGGAGAATCGACGTTTCGGGCATGAACCCTTCTTCAGGAATGAGGAAAGTGTGCCAAGCAGGCTAAGATAAAAGGTAGGGAGGAGGGACTTGGGGAGGGATGTTGGAAATGCGATAGGTGGAAGGAGGTTAAGGTGAGGGTGATAAGGTGAGGGTGATAGGCCGGAGTGGGGGTGGGGGGCGGAGAAGTCAGGAAGAAGATTGCAGGTTAGGAAGGTGGTGTTGAGTTTGAGGGTTGGGACTGAGACAACGTGGGGGGAGGGGAAATGAGGAAACTGGAGAAATCTGAGTTCATCCCTTGTGGTTGGAGGGTTCCTCGAGATAGAAATGTCGGGCGACCGAATCAACACGGACATTTACTATAAACTGACTGACTCCCACAGCTACCTAGACTACACCTCCTCCCACCCTGCCCCCTGTAAAAATGCCATCCCATATTCCTAATTCCTTCGTCTCCGCTGCATCTGCTCCCAGGAGGACCAGTTCCAATACCGAACAACCTAGATGGCCTCCTTCTTCAAAGACCGCAATTTCCCCCCAGACGTGGTCGATGATGCTCTCCACCGCATCTCCTCCACTTCCCGCTCCTCTGCCCTTGAGCCCCGCCCCTCCAATCGCCACCAGGACAGAACCCCACTGGTCCTCACCTACCACCCCACCAACCTCCATATATATCGTATCATCCGTCGTCATTTCCGCCACCTCTAAACGGACCCCACAACCAGGGATATATTGCCCTCCCCTCCCCTATCAGCATTCCGAAAAGACCACTCCCTCCGTGACTCCCTCGTCAGGTCCACACCCTCCACCAACCCAACCTCCACTCCCAGCACCTTCCCCTGCAACCGCAAGAAATGCAAAACTTGTGCCCACACCTCCCCCCTTACTTCCCTCCAAGACCCCAAGGGGTCCTTCCATATCCGCCACAAATTCACCTGCACCTCCACACACATCATTTACTGCATCCGCTGCACCCAATGTGGCCTCCTCTATATTGGGGAGACAGGCCGCCTACTTGCAGAACGTTTCAGAGAACACCTCTGGGACACCCGAACCAACCAACCCAACCACCCCGTGGCTCAACACTTCAACTCCCCCTCCCACTCCACCAAGGACATGCAGGTCCTTGGACTGCTCCATCGCCAGACCATAGCAACACGACGGCTGGAGGAAGAGCGCCTCATCTTCCGCCAAGGAACCTTCCAACCATAAGGGATGAATTCAGATTTCTCCAATTTCCTCATTTCCCCTCCCCCCCACCTTGTCTCATGCCCAACCCTCGAACTCAGCACTACCTTCCTAACCTGCAATCTTCTTCCTGACCTCTCCGCCTCCACCTCCACTCTGACCTATCACCCTCACCTTATCACCCTCACCTTAATCTCCTTCCACCTATCGCATTTCCAATGCCCCTCCCCCAAGTCCCTCCTCCCTACCTTTTATCTTAGCCTGCTTGGCACACTTTCCTCATTCCTGAAGAAGGGCTCATGCCCGAAACATCGATTCTCCTGCTCCTTGGATGCTGCCTGACCTGCTGCGCTTTTCCAGCAACACATTTTCAGCTCTGATCTCCAGCATCTGCAGCCCTCACTTTCTCCTATGATGTTGAATTTGTCTCAGTACTTGGTCGTAGGAAGATCAGTTGAATTCCCACCTATAACCACCTTCAAACAAGTTATTTTAGAGGCCTGAGTAATTTGACTACAAATAAAAGCCGCTTTGAGGTTTTTACTGACCCTCCTCCCACACACCACAGTTGAATAACCAGAAGGCCCACTGCACTGTCAGTCATGTGAACAATGAACTCTCAGGAAAATGATGAGTGGGCAGCTGGTGACCATGGAGATTGCACAGCAGCAGGAGTGGTCTGTTGGCACCAATATTAACTTGCAAATGGGAGGAGAGGACAAATGAGAGTTTTGCCCTAGAAATATGTTAGCATGAATTGCCCCCACCATGCTTTGGAATTTCAAAATACTTAACAGGATTTACAGACATGGTTTCTAGTCAGGCAGGGAAAAGTCCAGAGTACGGGGCAGGTAAATGTTAGGGCTCTGCAGCTGCCACTTGGGAGTGTGAGATAGAGTTGACTGATCCCAGAGCTTGGGTTCTGATTCTTGACCCTGAGAGTTCCAATGCCAAGGGAAAAAAAAACCTGTTGGATGGCTAGCCATATCAATCCCCTCAATGCTGGGCTAGCCTATCTCTCCTTCGGTCTATTTAGACCCTTATGTGGCCACATTGCCAGAATATGCTAGGTAGCAAAGGGCAAGTGAGAGTGAGAAGACTTCTTTTTCACAAATTTGTAGGAAAGATGGGAAGGAAGGGAGCTACATCTTTTGGGTATTGCCCTGTGCCTTCTTGCCTGACCACCAAAATCTGCCTTCCTGCGCTCCCCTTGCCCCCTGACCTTTGGGTGCCCAATCCCACTCTGCTCAAACTCCAGGATTTTAGCTGCCTCCAGCATCTATAACTCTTCAATGTGCGGCTTTTACCAGCACTGCTGGAGCTGTTAGAACTTTCATTGCATTGTTTGGCTGACAGCTGTCAAGGGTTAGAACCTGCTGCCACTGAGGGAAGGCTTTTTGTGAAGTTGCTTTATTTCCGATGTTTCTTTGGCGGGATATGGAGGGGTGTTAAAGTAGCAAACAGAATGCATCCCCAATAGAATCCAGGCCCTTATTTCTCAGAATGCGTCAGAACCATTTAAATCGATGCACTGATGGAATAATCTTCTTGGTCATGTCACACTTTCTGCTCAAACGCTTTCACAGTAATGAAAGCTGGAGGCTAAGTTTCTAAATCATTATTCAGATACAATTTACATTAAGTAATGTTTTAATCAGTATGTGTTATCACAGGTGTATGAGGAATAAAACGCATTTATGATGCACAACTTTTTTGGTGTTTATACCTTTTTGGAATGTGTGCATCATTGGCAGAGCCTGCATTTATTGTCTATTGTTCATTATTTTTGAGTTATCTTCCTGTACTTCTACAGGCTATCTGTTGCAGGCTGACCCAAAGCAAGTTTCAGAGTTTTGACCCAGTGACAATGAAAGAATATTAATATATTTTCCTAGTCAGAAGTGTGTGTAACTTGCAAGGACTGTTGCAGGTGGTTGTACTCCTGTATGTTCCCCTCACTCTTTTAAATGATGGATGTTACAGGTTTGATAGGTACTGCCAGAAAAACTTTGCTCTAGTGTATTTTGTTGATGGTTCTTACTGTTGCCATTGTGGTTGAGGGAAAAATATTTAAAATGGTGGATGGGTGATGTTTTATCACAGATGGTTGAATTTCCAGAGCTTCATTCATCCAGGCAACTGGAGTATATTTCTTCATGGAGCGTGGACAGGTTTCATGAGTCAGAAGAGATTCTCACCTCAGAGTTCCAGCGATTGTCATTTGCCACTAAATGTGTTGACCAGCCATTCACTAGTCTGTTATCTGTGAGTTGAGATTGGGACTGAACATTGAACAAACATAAGCAAACAACTCTCCAACTTGTTAGAGAGCAAGTTATTATTCAAACAGCTGACTGGGTCGATGACACCTACCCTGCAGAACATTCTTATTTCTTTATTTATTCATGGGATGAGGGCATCACTGGTACAGCCAGAATTTGTTGCCAATTCCTAATTGCCATTGAACTAACAAAATCAGAAATTGCTGGAGAAATTCAGCAGGTTTGGCAGCATCTGTAGGGAGAAAAGAGATTTATGATTTTGAGTCCAGTGACCCTTCTTCAGAATGTCGTTCCCTTGAACTCAGTCATTTCAGGATCTGTTAAGTGCTAATCACATTGATGTGGAGGAGTGACATGACGCTTATATGACTGGCCTCCAAAGATTTTCCCAGTTTCACTGATGCTTCATGACATTCGTCCAATAAAAACGACAGAAATGAAATAATGGTTGGGGCAATGGTTGTGCCATCTTCTCTGTCCCACAAACTGAAAAAGCATACTCACATAAGAAAACAGACAATAGACAATAGACAATAGGTGCAGGAGTAGGCCATTCTGCCCTCTGAGCCAGCACCACCATTCATTATGATCATGGCTAATCATCCTCAATCAGTATCCTGTTCCTGCCTTATCCCCATAACCCTTGATTCCACAATCCTTAAGACCTCTATCCAACGCTTTCTTGAAAGTATCCAGAGACTTGGCCTCCACAGCCTTCTGGGGTAGAGCATTCCACACACCCACCACTCTCTGGGTGAAGACGTTTCTCCTCAACTCTGTTCTAAATGGCCTACCCCTTATTTTTAAACTGTGTCGTCTGGTTCGGGACTCACCCATCAGCGGAAACATGCTGCCTGCCTCCAGAGTGTCCAATCCTTTAATAATCTTATACGTCTCAATCAGATCCCCTCTCAGCCTTCTAAACTCAAGGGTATACAAGCCCAGTCGCTCCAATCTTTCAGCGTAAGATAGTCCCGCCATTCCGGGAATTGACCTCGAGAACCTACGCTGCACTCCCTCAATAGCCTGAATATCTTTCCTCAAATTTGGAGACCAAAACTGCACACAATATTCCAGGAGCGGTCTCACCAGGGCCCTGTATAGCTGCAGAAGAATCTATTTGCTTCTATACTCAATTTGTCTTGTTATGAAGGCCAGCATGCTATTAGCTTTCTTCACTGCCTGCTGTACCTGCATGCTTGCTTTCATTGACTGACGTACAAGAAGAACACCTAGATCTCGTTGTACTGCCCCGTTACCTAACGTGACTCCATTTAGGTAGTAATCTGCCTTCCTGTTCTTGCCACCAAAGTGGATAACCACACATTTATCCACATTAAACTGCATCTGCCATGCATCTGTCCACTCACCTAGCCTGTCCAGGTCACCCTGTAATCTCCTAACATCCTCCTCACATTTCACCCTGCCACCCAGCTTTGTATCATCAGCAAATTTGCTAATATTACTTTTAATAACATCATCTCTATCATTAATGTATATTGTAAAAAGCTGCGGTCCCAGCACTGATCCCTGCGGTACCCCACTGGTCACTGCCTGCCATTCCGAAAGGGAGCCGTTTATCACTACTCTTTGTTTCCTGTCAGCCAACCAATTTTCAATCCAAGTCAGTATTTTGCTCCCAAAACCATGCGCCCTAATTTTGCTCACTAACTTCCTATGTGGGACTTTATCAAAGGCTTTCTGAAAGTCCAGGTGCACTACATCCACTGGATCTCCCTTGTCCATCTTCAGAGTTACATCCACAAAAAATTCCAGAAGATTAGTCAAGCATGATTTCCTCTTCATAAATCCATGCTGACTCTGATCTATCCTGTTGCTGCTATCCAGATGTGTCATAATTTCATCCTTTATAATTGACTCCAGCATCTTTCCCACCACTGAGGTCAGACTATCTGGTCTATAATTCCCTGCTTTCTCTCTTCCTCCTTTCTTAAAAAGTGGGACAACATTAGCCACCCTCCAGTCCACAAGAACTGATCCTGAATCTATAGAACATTGGAAAATGATCACCAATGCATCCACGTTTTCTAAAACAGGAGTATGAAATTCCTCTTATCTATAAATTTAAGAAAGGTGTAAGGTTTCTTTTCTCACTTGTCAGAATCTCGCAATGACAATATGGGAACAGCCAAGTGTCACATGGAAATGAATTTATCAGCAGCCAATCAAGATGCATCTACTGATAATTAGTCAGTCAGTGACCTTCCAGCCACTTGGACTTTGACTTTCAGTATTAATTGGGGATGTATGGAAAGAATTTTAGACACTCATCCTGTTGATATAAGAAAACAAGCTGGCTGGTCAGTAATTAACATTAACTGAACTATTGCACGTCTGACATTCAAAAAGCACATCCCTGAGTGTCCCATCATTATCTGAATCATATCGAAGCCATTACCAATCTTCTCACTCAGTTCCAAATAATCACACTTACTTCACACTCAAGGAGCCGTGAGATTTCACACATTGATGGAAAATAAGATGCAAAAGCAACATACGAGGAGGGAAAAAAACCTTTTTCAAATGATGTCTGGAAAGGTACAGCCTGAGAATGTGGAATTGAAGCAGTCAAAAGTAAATTAGACTATTACTTGAAAGGAAGAACATGCAGGGATATGGGGAGAAGGCAGAAGAATGCCACTAAGTGAGTTACTCATTCAGAAACACAATGGGCCAAATGACCTCCTTCTGCGATATAACAATTCTGTAATATTGAGTGCAGACTTGTCATTATTCCAATGGCATTACTTGTCAGCAAATTACAAAATGTCATGATGGGAAAGAATATACTGCAGTCTTCCCTGATGCAGGAACAGCGATCTGAAAGCTTGTGCTTCTAAATAAACCTGTTGAACTATAAAATGGCATTGTGTGATTTTTAAGGCCCCAAAATGGCACGGTGGTCATAGGATGACTATATACTCAGCCTACCTGTCCAAACCAAGGGCTGGCACGGTGGATCAGTGGTTAGCACTGCTGCCTAACAATGCCAGGGACCCGGGTTTGATCCCAGCCTTGGGCGACTGTCTGTGTGGAGTTTGCACATTCTCTCTGTGTCTGCGTGGGTTTCCACTGGGTGCTCGGGCTTCCTCCCACAGTCCAAAGATGTGCAGGTCAGGTGAATTGGCCATGCTAAATTTCCCATAGTGTGCAGGGATGTGGAGCATATGTGCGTAAGTGTAAATGTAAAGTAGTAGTGGAATAGGTGGGCTTCTCTTTGGAAGGTTGGTGTGGAATTGTTGGACTGAAGGGCCTTTTTCCACACTGTAGGGATTCTAGGAAAAAAACCCAAGTTCCTCGTTTTAACCTTTCTGTTGCTCTTCTGTTTAACGACAAGATAGAAACACAGCAGAATAAATCAACATGTCTGGCTGCGAAACCACATGGGAATATTTCATAAAGCATTTGAGATTGTTACAATTGATTCATTCAATAAAGAGGTTTGGAATATATTAGGTCTTCAGTGGTTGCAAAAGAGCATAGAATTCAATGTTAGTAGCACATCTTGCAGAGTCTCTACAATTTGCAATCTGGGATGTATTTTGCAAGACTTTTTTCTTGGCATGTAGCATTAATGGCAATATGCATGGTTATAGATAGATTGCTGTACATTTTGCAAGGCAACCCAAGTTTCTTAGGTCTTGTTCATGCTAAATGATGCTCTAAATTGGAATGAGAACATCCATATGTTAATGAATGAGCTAATCAAAACTCCACCGTATACTCTTTGATAAAATTATCAGCTGAAAAAGTTGTTGTTTGGGAAAGCTATAACTGGCCCACTGGAGCAGATATTTTATTCCTTTGCCGGAACATATCTAGGTCAGATGTAATTCTATGGAGCCTGTCTCAATTATACAGTAGGAAAGGATTCCACAGAATCAGCAGTAATAGAGAGGAAAAATGTGCAGAAGCACTTTGAAATTCCAAAGTTATTAACTTGATTTCTGGCTCTGTCCAAATGCAAACATTAGAAAGAATCTCTAGGAAATGGAAGCTTACATCTCTGGTTTGGACAGGTAGGCTGAGCATGTATTCATCCCATGACTAAAAGTTTCCAGAGTCCTACCACACTACTGGTACTTATCATTAATGACACTGCAACCCTTAGTGGAACTCAGAGGGTTGTTGGGAATGGGGAAGAACTTAATTGTCAAGGGGATCAAGGGTTACGAGGAGAAAGCGGGAGAATGGAGTTGAGAAACTTATCAGCCATGATTGAATGGCGGAGCAGGATCAAGGGGCTGAATGGCCTAATTTCTGCTGTTATGGTCTTATGGTTTTATGGTTTAAACTGTACCTTGAGGAATTTGTGTGCTACCTCGAAATTACACTATCTTTTATATTTTTGACTATACCGCGTCAGAACTGATGTTTCTATTAGCGCTGGAATGGAAAGGCTCCATGATATTCAATGCAAACTCAATTATCTTCGCAGGGCCAGGAAGCGTTTTACAATTGTGAATTTATCTGCCCTCACAATATCACCTGAGATCTGGTGAGGACAGAAACTTTCCACAGAGAGGGAAAAATGAGCATCAGAGTCAACACAACAGTGTTTTTGTGCCTTTCGTAATCCTCCTCATAATATTGGCAGAGCATGGCTGGAGGTGATCCACCACTCTTGCATTTAACACTCTGAGATCAGGCATGAGATTACTTAAAAATAAGGGAGAATCTTTTTTTGAAAGGCAACTCTACCTACCCCCCGCCACCCCACCTCAATCATCAGCAGGGTAGCCTTACTTGAGCTACTGATGGGTGACAGAGATGGTGAACGCTGAAAGGTTCACCATCTTCTTCCTGAAGAAGGGCTTATGCCCGAAACGTCGATTCTCCTGTTCCCTGGATGCTGCCTGACCTGCTGCGCTTTTCCAGCAACATATTTTCAGCTCTGATCTCCAGCATCTGCAGACCTCACTTTCTCCTGTAGTATCGAAACATCTAGTCATCTACATAACCACCGATTCATCAAGTTTTCTTGTTTAATTCTTAACAGCTGTCTGCGCAAAAGGAACTGCTCCTTCAAAAAAAAGACTGATGATCATTGACTTCCTGGAAGTTCAGCTGCTTGCGTTGTCAAATACTTATTGACAACATTTGATGATCAAATTATCTGTATTGCAGCCATTGAAATGATTATGTTAATGCTATCATGCACATGGCAACATTGACATATACATTCAGGTGGTTCAGTTATACAAATATTAATATGTCAAGCTTACAAAAGCTAAGATTTATAGTTAAATCTCAAATGGAATCTTTTTATCAGTCAATTACTCCACTCAGGTTGATATATGATATTGAATTAGGTCTGAGAATTAAAAAGATATATTGTATTTCTTTCACATCTTGTCACTGCTGTGAACCATATGCACAGAGATCTGAAGCAATAAAGCATCCTTGGCACTGAAGAGGAGATTTATTCCTCCTTTGAGAAGCTGACAACTTCTTTCCGAAAAAAAACATAAAAGGGCAACAGAAGTACAGGAGATTCCGGGTACAATGCCATGAGACTTTGCAACTGCGCAGTTCGCACCACGAGCACAGACTTGCATTAGGAACTGTATAAATGAACTTTAAAAACCTGTTTCATACAAAGCCAGACTGTCACAGCTGTGCTTGAGGTACATGCACCTTTGTGTTATTTGTGATTGTGTCACTGTGTTTCATCAGTGCAGGTGAACATTCAGGATGAAGCGCATTGAGTTGATAAAGGCCCAGCACCTCATAGAGAACAGAAGAGGAACGGCGCTAATTGTTCGTTAGGCTGAGGGAAAAATTAGCTCAGGTGTCAGCATGAGAAATTTTCCTAATGCCAATACCAACAGTTTACTGATAGTTAAAACAATAAAGGCATGGAAATATTGATGTGGAACAAGCAGGGGTCAGAGAAATGGGTACAAAGTGTTATCGCCTTATCTGCATGTCCGACACATATCTAGCAAGGTTTCATACTAAGAGCAGAAACTTTCGGTCTCCTGCAAATGATAAACACACTATTGATATATATCTGCCAATCTGTCACATAACTTTTGTACAGCTGTGGGAGTGTCTAAAAACAGTTAGATTTATTTCAATGTGCTGTGTCTCATTGCATCTTCATGATTGAAAACCGAAAGAATTGCCGATGCTGGAAATCAGAATCAAAAACAGAAATTGCTAGAAAAGCACAGCAGCTCTGCAGCTTTCCACAGATACTGCTCTTCCAGGCAATTTCAGATTTGGAATGTTCACGATATTTTGTTCTGTATGTTGCTGGTAGGGTTGTCTGCAAATAATGCGGTATTCTCTACCATTCATATCACATCTCTGGTCCTTAACCAATCATATGGAAATGAACAGCAAAAATATTCAGTGCAAGACAAAAAAGTTAGAGAGGTCAACTCAATGTTAAATTAGCTTCAGAAAGAAAGAAGGGAGAAAAGGATAAAGAAAAAATAAGTCTCAAGCTATAATTGATATCTGAACGGATAGACCCATAGAAACTAGGAGCAGCAATTACTGTTGAACCAACTAAACCTCCATTGCCAATCAATATGACCATGGCAGTTCCCTTACACGGTGCCACATTCACATTCTCTGCCCATACCCCTTGACAACTTTAGCCTCTGGAAATCCATCTATCTATTCCTGTCCTAAACATATTCAGTACGTTGGCCTTCACTGCCTGCTGTGGTAGAAAGTACAGTCCATTCACCTCCTGCTGAGTGAGGAAGCTTCTCCACGTCACAGACTGAAATGGCCTATCATGTATCATGAGACTGTGATGTCTTGTTCTGTATCCCTTGATGAGGGGATATATCATCCCTGCATCCAGTCTGTCCAACTCTATCAAATTTCAATCCTCTCTTAGTCTTCTGAACTCTGGTGAGCCCTGGCCTAATCTATCCAATTTCTCCTCATGTGCCATATCTGTCATCTGAGGAAACCATCTGTAAAGCTTCTCTTCACTCCTTCTTTGGCAAGAATACCTTAGTTCAAAATGACAAAACACCAGGTTACAGTCCAACAGGTTTATTTGGAAGCACTAGCTTTCAGACCGTTGCTCCTTAGTCAGGTAGCTAGCTGAAGGAGCAGCACTCCGAAAGCTAGTGCTTCCAAATAAACCTGTTGGACTGTAACCTGGTGTTGTGTGATTTTTAACTTGGTCCACTCTAGTCCAACAATGGCATCTCCACATCAAAACTATCTTAGGTAAGGAGACCAAAACTGCAAACAATACTCCAAGGCCTTGTACAGCTACAGTGAAACATCTTTGCTCCTATACTCTGAAACACTCCACAATGAAAGCCAAAATTCTGTTTGCTTTCCTCACTACTGGCTACACTTGCATGCTTGGTTTTAGTGACAAATGCACAAGGTCATCAGGTTCTTTTGCATATTGACATTTCCAAATCTATCACCATTAAATAATATTCTGCCATTTTGTTACACTTTTTAAAATCAAAATGGCATCCTCACATTAGATGCATTATCCTGCATGACCATTCTTTTGGCCACTAACCCACCTTGTCTAAACTGCCCTGAGTCCGAATACATCTGCTTCACAATTCTTAATCCCACCTAGCACTGTATCATTAACAAATTCACAAATATTACTTTTGATTCCCTTAACCAAATCACTGATATATCATGAATAGCTGGACCTTACAAGCACCAATTCATCTGATACTCTGAGTTTCATTTAGATAAATGCGAGGTGTCGTATTTAAGACATACCAGGGCAGGACTTATACAGATATTGGTAGGGCCCTTGCTGAACAAAAAGATTTTGGGGCACAGATACATGATTCCTTGAAAGTGTAGTTAGAGTGATGATGAAGGCATTTGGCACACTTGCTTTCATTGGTCAGAACATTGAGTATAGGGGTTGGGATGTCGTGTTGTGGCTGTCTAGGACATTGGTGAGATCACTTTTAAAATCCTGTATACAATTCTGGTCTTTCTATAGGAAGGATTGTTAAACTTGAGAGGACACAAAAAAGATTTACAAGGATGTTGCTGGGACTGCAGATTTTGAGTTTTTGAGCTTTTGTCAAAAGCTTTCCATAGGGAGAGGTTGAATAGACTAGGATTTTTTTTTCCCTTGAGCGTTGAAGGCTGAGGGTTGACCTTACTGAGGCTTATAAAATCATGAGGGGCATATGGTTAATAGCCAAAGTCTTTTTCCTACGGTAGGGGCATCCAAAACTAGAGGGCATAGGTTTAAGCTGATAGGAAAAAGATTTAAAAAGGACCTGAAAGGTAAATGTTTTTACACAGTGGGTGGTGCATATATGGAATGAGTTGGCACAGGAAGTTGTTAGGGACCAGGCCAGACCTGCTCGAAACATGTCAAGAAGGTAGCCTAGACCCTAATGTTTCTAGTTGTTTTGAGCAGGTGTAAGGTGGATACTCCAGGAGTGATGCAGCTGGCCCAACCACTTAGTTTTAAACAAAACAGAATTTATTTGCAAGATTACTGATAGAAACACAAACAAAAGAGAACAGCTTACAGAATAACAACCCATCCAAAAACTTAACAGATTATCTCAACTTCATGATGCTGTTCTAAACACTTGCAACGATCCCCATAAACACTTGGCAAAAAAAGGAAAAATCAAACACAGGTTCTGAAGGAGAGATGTCAGAGAGATTCAGCTGGAGTGCCTTCCATGCAGCTGTTTCTCTGACCAACAGCCTCAAAACTGACTGCTTGCTCAAAGCAGCCAGACTATTAAAACCCAAACCAAACCAAACCAAACCAGAGTAAAGCTGAGCTGGGAGAACTGGCCATTCCCCTTTCATGGCACAAGTGTTTTTTTTAAACTTAAAAGTCCATCAAGTAGATCAACCCAGATATTTCACAACCTGTGTCTTTACAACCTCCTGAATAAAAAACCAAGGACAACATAAACTTGTTTAAGGAGCAGCAGCATCACAAAGTAGTGGAGACAGGTATAATTATAACATTTAAAAGGCATCTGGATGGGTATATGAATAGGAAGGGCTTTGAGGGATATGAGCCAAATGCCAGCAAAAGGGACAAGATCAGATTGGGATGTTTGATCAGCACAGACCTGTTGGACTGAAAGGTCTGTTTTCGTGCTGTACATCTCTAACTCTATGACCTCACTTGTCACTGCTTTCTACTCAAGAAACAATCCATTTATCCTGACATTGTTTCCTATCGGCTCACCAATTCTCAATCCATGCCAATGTGTCACCACTAATCTAAGTGATTTAATTTATAAACTCCTCTGTGAGACTTTGTCAAAAGTTTTCTCAAAATCCAAATACACCAAATCCACTGGTTCCTGCTCATCTATACTACTCATTACATCCTCAAAATAAACCCAGCAGGTATGTCAAATATGATTTTCTTTTCATAAATCTCTGTTGAACTTATGTATTCCTACTGATATTTTCTAAGTATCCTGTTAATACATCTTTTACAACAGACTGTGACATTTTCACTACTACTGATATTAGACTAACTGCTCTGTAATTCCTGGTTTTCATCCTCCTTTTTTTCAAATAACGGTGTTTACATTTGCCCCTGTGAAATCTGCTGAGTCTGTTCCGGAATCTATAAAGCTTTGGAAGATGACAATACAGCATCCACTATTTCAATAGTCATCTTATTCAGTACCTCATGATATAGATTGTCAGGATGTGAGATTTATCAGCTCTCAATGCCATTAACTTCTTCAGCATTCCTTTTCCCTGATACTAATCTCTTTCAATTCCTCCCTCCTGATAGTTCCTTCCATCCCTAACATTTCTAGGAAGTTATTTACATCTTCTTCTGTGTAAACTGAATTTAACTAGTTGTTTAATTGCATTGCCATTTTTGATTCTCTGTTATCAATCTTCTATTTCAGACTGTGAGCAGCCTACATTTGTCTTCATCACACTTTTTAAAAAAATAATCTATAATTATACAAGCTCTTTCAACTAATTTTTATATTCCTTTCAAGTTTGTTTTCATTCTCATACTCTATATTTTCCCCTCTTAGTTAACCTCTTGGTTTTCTTTTGCTGAATTCTAAATTGCCCCCAGTCCTCAGGCTTGCCACTTCTTCTGGCAACTTTATACAAGTCCATTTTTTTTAATGTTATTTGTTTTGTTTACCATGTCTTCGCTATTCCACATTTTGCTGCAACTGTTGCAATACATACATTCATTCCTTCCATTTTAACAATTACCTACACAAAGTCATGTGTTTTAATAAAGATATCCAGTCTATTGCAGCTGACTCATCCTTCACGCCTTTGTACTTTCCTTATTTACATTTAGAACCCAAGTTTTGGATTGGACTATTTCACTTCGTTATTCACACTTCACACTCGTGATAGTTAATTTTGAATTTTGGAGAAATTGACTGGTGGTAATTAATACTGATTGTGCAGTTATGAGGATACTTAAGAAGCAATTAATTGACTTAACTCTGTGTATAGAGTTCATTAAATAGTGACCCCAGACCAATAAAATAACCACACCTTTCAGATGTTGCTCTCGTGAGACTAATGGCAGATTGCTACAGCTGAAGTAGCTTTTGCAGGTAGGTAATGACAAATGCTGTCAGCTTATGGTTACTTTGGCAACAATTACGAAAGCAAATACAGCTATGTATGAAGATGATCCCACTTGGTCATGGATGTATGCAAGCAGATATATGGATAGGCAAACATACATATAAATATGCATACTACTTCTTTGTTTAGAATATGAAATATTATATTTTGCAATAGTAAGATTAACTGCACAACATATACATATATCTAAATTGCTGCACATTATTTTACTTCAATACTTGTGCAAACCTATTGCACAACTGTGAAGTGTATAAATAACTTACTCACGAGTAGCAATTAAAATACATCATTCATTGATAGAATTTCATTTGAACCATTTAAAAATACAAGACAAACTTTGGCATGAACCCTACTGTAACAAGGAAAATAAATGTTTGTATCATTTCTCTCAAGCTCCTGTTGCTCTTGTGTGAATTAGAAGAAAAGCACCAGAAGTTGTCCCCTCTAATTTCTCAGTTTAAACATCAGAAAATAGTTAAAACAAAGGCTTGAAAAAGTACTGCAGTTTCTCTGCAGTTCAAGCTGAAAGATAGAAAAGATCAAATACTGAAAGGTGCTCTATTGCCACCTTGTCAGATGAATGACATGACAATATTAAAAATCACAAAGTTAAAAATCACACAACACCAGGTTATAATCCAACAGGTTTAATTGGAAGCACTAGCTTTCGGAGTGCTGCTCCGAAAGCTAGTGTGCTTCCAATTAAACCTGGTAGACTATAACCTGGTGTTGTGTGATTTTTTTTTAACTTTGTACACCCCAGTCCAACACCAGCATCTCCACATCTTAAAAATCACACAACACCAGCGATAGTCCAACAGGTTTACAAGCAATTTTAATTATAATTGTGACATAGTAATTTAGAATAGGGAAACGTTGAATGAGAAGTAACCAAAGATTCGACAATGGCAAATAATACCTTGTATGCACAAAGTGCATAAAGACATAAGACATCTCACAATATTAATAGTTGATAGTAATAAAGGAAATGATGGGGCTAATAAAAGATGCCAAAGATAATATGCTAATTAATTAAGAGAAAGAAAATGTGTTACATTTGTTTGTTTTTGCTGTACAGGGGATTATGGGTTGAATCTTACTCTAATTTTGAGGTGGGTAAAAAAATGATGAATGAAATTTAAATGTCAACTGAATTTCCCATTCATATGCTGTGGAAGATAAGACACCAGATGTAAATGAATACTTTAAAAAATTGAATACTGATAATAAACTGGAAATCCCAGATGATAATTTTCGCTCACACTCCCATAGTGCCACTGATGAGTAAAGTAAGTGTCATTAACAAATAGATTAACAAACAGGATCACCTTAGCAAACAGCCGACTGCAGCTGGGATATAAAATAAACAGGATTCCAATGACATTGCAGTTCTGCTAAAATCTTTTGTTAAAATGCATAAAATTTAATCTTAGCTTGCCACCAGCATCATGTGGGGAGCAATGTGTTGTCTTGGACATGTATTACCTGGGGTCACTGTGAGATCAGATCTTAGATCAAGACTTAGTGTTTCTGTGGATTTGATGAGGTTTGCAGTGTTAGGGCTGTAATTGGGCTGAGCTTGCATTTGAGCTAAATTGGGATTGAGGAACTTCAGACCTTGAAATATGTATGAATTGGGCAAGGTTAATTGAGCATATATTCTGATATCTAAATTATCACAGTTATTGTGGCAGGCTGGATAGACCAGTGGACCCTGTTGGTCATTTGTTATTTTATTCCTTATATTTCAATCAACATAAGCTGTTAGATGTCAGTCAAGGAGTTTTAATGCCTGCTTTTTGATTCTCATTTCACAATTGAATTGGTCAGGGTTGAATAAATCAGAATGGGAACTGGGTTATAGAAATAGAATTTATTTCATACATTGATCTGTAACTTTACAAGTTCATCTATTTTATAAAATTTCCTCCATGGTTTACCCTTTTCATTTTCTCACACTGAAGACACAAAGGACCAACTAAATTGTCACAGTTATATGCTAATATCATGCTTTTAATTCCACTTTGTTTTACATATCAACCCGGATGGCAAGCGTTGGACAGTAGGTACATAATCAGTTTTTATACAATAATTACAATTGGCACAAAGTCAGATTCTAACTGCATCCAAATGTTTAATAAGTAATGTGTACAGTTCTGAACATGGGCAGGGGTCAGAAGATATTCACCAGGATGTTGTCTGGGATGAAACGATTCAACATGAAGACAGACTAGAACAGCTGGGGTTATTTCCATTATAGCAAAGAAGGCTGAAGGAAGGTCATTAAGGTATATGAAATTCTGAGGGGCCTAGACAGGGAGAAATATTTCCCCGTTGTAGAGGGGTCAGTGACCAGGGAACACAATTTTCAGGTTAGGAGCACAACGTTTAGAGGGAATTTGAGGAAACATTTTTTTCACTCAGAAGTTTATGGGTATCTGGAACTCATTGTCTATAAGGGTGGTGGAGCAAGAACTCACAAGACATTGAAGAAATATCTAGGTAAGTACTTGAAATGCCGCACAATACTATACATGGCTATGGGTCAAGTGCTGGAAAATGGAATTAGAATAGATGGATGTTTGATGGGTCGTGCAGATACAATGGCCTAAAAGGCCTCTTTCTGTCATAGTGTTATTGCTGTGCCATTTGATTTCAGCAAAATGAGAACAAAGGTGGTTATTTTAACTGGAAAAAAATGCAGTGGTGAATTTTCTGCCCAGTAAGGCTGTACTCAAATATCTTTTCCAGTATGTACAATGGAGAATTAAGTCACTGTCTTACAAGTCAAACCTTGCCTAATATTTCAAAAATATAAAGCCCCATTGTATACTGTCTAACACATTTAAATACCGAAACAACTAGAACAACTTACAATTAGCTTCAAAGCATCTTAGATAGGGAGGAGGAAGACTAAGCCAAGGTTCTAGCTTCTGATTCTGATTAAACAAACTTTGCAAAAGGACCTGTGGACATGTGGATGTCAAGTGAAGACTGGATTGAATTGGCCTCTTTCTAACATATGTAGCCCAGATTCAAGAAGCAAGAATAGCAGAAGGTCCCTGATGTTGAAGGAACTATGCCACATCACCAATCAATAATGTCACAGAAGGAGGCCATTTGGCTCATCATGTCTCCACTAACTCTCTGAATGAACCATGTTACAGCCTTTGCCATCTAAAAACAAAAGGTAAAGATGCCATTGTCCTACCAGACCATAAGGATGCTCTCTCCTTAGAATTTAACTTGATGGTCACCAGCTCTCAAACGAGGAGAGAGGTTGAGAAGGGTCCTTCTCAGTAATTTCAGCCAATGTGAGAATGAAACCCATGCTGTTGGCATCATTCTACATTGCAAACCAGCTGTGCAGTCAACTGAGCTAACTGACCCCTGCAAATATTATCTAATGTCTTTTTACTGATTGAATTTGCTTCCATCACACTTCCAGACTGTTTATTCCAGACCCGAGCCAATAACTGTGTGAAAAAGATGTATACTCATATCACATTTACTTCTTCTACAAATCATTTAAAAGCTTGTTTTTAAGTTATTTACAAGTGGGAACACTTTCTCCCTGTCTACACTGTCCAGAGCTCTTGTGACACTGAAAACTTCAACATACTCTACTCTTAAAATTCTCCTCTCGAAGAAAAACCTTGCTTTCTTCATCAAACTATCTTCTTAATTGAAATTTCTCATCTTTGGTACCATTCTTCTAAGCTTCTTGCACAATTTATGCAATATGTTCCTTTCTCAACTGTGGTGTCCACAGCCGTATATAAGAAGTCCAGCTCAGGTACAACTAATATCTTCTAGTTGTTTAGCATAACCTCCCTGCTCTTGTAGTCTTTACCCCTAATAATATACAGGATGTTGTATACTTTCTTAACTGCTCCCTCCGCATGTCTGGCCACTTTTAACAGCTTATACCCCAAGATCCCTCTGTTCCTACGCCATTTTAGAGTAGTATTCTTTAGTTCATACTGTGCCTTTATGTTCTGTCTGCAAAAATGTTATCACCTCACACTTCCCTGCTTTGAACTTCATTTGTCACCCTGCTGCTCATTCCACAATCTCATCAATATCTTTTTGAAGTTCTGGACTATCCACTTAGAGTTTACAATGCTTCCAAGTTTTATTTAATCTGCAACCTTGAAATTTCTCCCCTGCACTCTAAGATCTGTATCATTAATAGAAATCAGGAAAAACAAAGAACTCACTACTTTTCTTCCTTCAGCCTGAAACTATCCATTAACTATTACTATCTTGATTGTTATCACTAAGATAATTATGCATTCACATTGATACTGTCCCCTTTATTCCTTGAACGCCAACTTTTCTCACAATTCTGTTGAGTGACATTGTGTGATAAACTTTTGGAAGTCCATGTACACCACTCCAACATTCTGCTACCTCTTCAAAGAACTCCACTAAGCCAGATAAGTACAATTTTCCTTTAGGAAATCCATGCTGACTCTCCCTGAAGAAGGGCTTATGCCCAAAACGGCGATTCTCCTGTTCCCTGGATGCTGCCTGACCTGCTGCACTTTTCCAGCAACACATTTTCAGCTCTGATCTCCAGCATCTGCAGACCTCACTTTCTCCTCTCCCTCATTAACCACATTTATCCCAGTGACTACTAATTCTATCCTGAGTGATTGTTTCTGAAAGTTTCCCTACAATCAAAGTTAAATTGACTGTTCTGTATTCGCTAGGCTTATACTTGCCATCTTTTCTGAACAAGGGCATAATATTTGCAATTATCCAGTCCTCGGTGCGACTAATACAAAATGCTAAACAAATTATTAGTTTGAGAAACAAATAGAATGCTGCTAGTTTTTTCTTGATGAAGCCTTGATAAAGGCACAATATTTGTAATTATCTGTATATTCTGCATGACATACCTCTGCCTGCTACTCATAAATGGTAGTCTTGTGTTGTTGGTTTGTTTATATAAACAAGGTACAAGCAATGTAGATATGACAAGTAATAGATTAGATTAGATTAGATTACTTACAGTGTGGAAACAGGCCCTTCGGCCCAACAAGTCCACACCGACCCGCCGAAGCGCAACCCACCCATACCCCTACATTTACCCCTATTAACCTAACACTATAGGCAATTTAGCATGGACAATTCACCTGACCCGCACATCTTTGTGACTGTGGGAGGAAACCGGAGCACCCGGAGGAAACCCACGCAGACACAGGGAGAACGTGCAAACTCCACATAGACAGTCGCCTGAGTCGGGAATTGAACCCGGGTCTCTGGCGCTGTGAGGCAGCAGTGCTAACCACTGCGCCACCGTGCCGCCCACTAATGCTATCAATATATTCAGCTTCTCTGTACAGATGTTAGTATCATAAATGTTTTTCAAAAAACTTAAAACTGATCAGTCTGGATGATGTTTTTCACTACCCTGTACTGGCAAGCTGGTGCTGTACCTAGGATGTTGGAGGTGCCATTTTTAGGTGATACATTAAATAAAACTACATCTGTCCTCTCATTTAGATGTAAAAGATTCAATGATAATATCGAAAGAAGAGCAGGGAAGTGTTTCTCTCTGTTCTGGCCACTACTTATCCTCTAACTACCTATCTGCCTCTTGTTAAGTTATTCTTTGTGGTACCTTACAATATTCTCATTCACAGCTACGTTTCCAATGTTAGAAGAATACAAGCCATTTCTAAAAAACCTCATTCATTGTAAAATAGTTTGTGACATCAAGAGCTCATGAAAGCTTTAATATAGTTACTTTTCATAATGTGAGACTGGACAAGGAACATTGGCTGGATACTTGACCTTACACATCACAGCTAAACCAATCCTTAAACTCATTCAATAGCCACGTACATGCCAAACCTTTCAGCAAGTATGGTAGAATGGCAAATACTTGCAATTTTATAATGATTTGTTATGGAAACCCAACTGTTGAGTTTCACGAATTGACAAAGATGTGGAATTGAAGTTGATACATGTGAGTAGGTCAGATTTAATGGATGATCCCTTTACCCATTGGGCTGTCAAGGAAGACACAACTTAAGTATTGTCCAGGTATAGATATTTTTAATCAACCTGTTCAGAGATGTTATAACAAATCTCTGGAGCACATAGGCTTCAAATCCAATCATAGAGATGTATAGCAAGGAAACAGACCCTTCAGTCCAACTCGTCCATGCCAACCAGATATCCTAAATTAATCTAGTCCCATTTGCCAGCATTTGGCCGATATCCTTATAAACTCTTCCTATTCATACACCCAAACAGAAGCCTTTCAAATGTTGTAATTGTATCAGTTTCCACCACATCATCTTACAGCCAGAGGCATTACCACGGTGCCACAAGAGCCCTTATATTCAACTGATATATTACTCAGGTAGAAGTCAACGTTGTTGGTTAATTTAATTCCAGGGATAATTTTCTAAGGTAATAAAGAATATAAATATGCCACTTTGCACATTTGCCATTTCCAATTACTGTGTTTGCTCTTTTATTGCCTTAAATGCATGTGCATTTACTATTTAAATAACTGTGTCATTGTACTATTGATGAAATTCCACAATTGTTCTTGGTGCGATTGTGTGCTTGTGAAAGTCATAGAGTCATAGAGTCTTTGAAATGTATAGCACAGAAACAGACCCTTCAGTCCAACTCGTCCATGCCAACCAGATATCCCTATCCAATCTAGTCCCACCTGTCAGCACCTGGCCCATATCCCTCCAAGCCCTTCCTATTCATACACCCATCCAAATGCCTTTTAAATGTTGCGATTGTACCAGCCTCCACCACTTCCTCTGGCAGCTCATTCCACACACGTACCACCCTCTGTGTGAGAAAGTTGCCCCTTAGGTCTCTTTTATATCTTTCCCCTTTCACCCTAAACCTGTGCCCTCTAGTTCTGGACTCCCCCACCCCAGAGAAAAGACTTTGTCTATTTATCCTATCCATGCCCCTCCATAATTTTATATACCTCTATAAGGTCACCCCTCAGCCTCCGAAGCTCCAGGGAAAACAGCCCCAGCCTATTCAACCTCTCCCTGTAGCGCAAATCCTCCAACCCTGGCAACATTCTTGTAAATCTTTTTTGAACCCTTTCAAGTGTCACAACATCTTTCCGATAGGAAGGAGACCAGAATTGCACGCAATATCCAACAATGGCCTAACCAATGCCCTGAACAGCCGCAACATGACCTCCTAACTCTTGTACCCAATATTCTAACCAATAAAGGAAAACATACCAAAAGTCTTCTTCACTATCCTATCTAGCTGTGTCTCCACTTTCAAGGAGCTATGAACCTGCACTCCAAGGTCTCTTTGTTCAGCAACACTCCCCAGGACTTTACCATTCAGTGTAGAAGTCCCACTAAGATTTGCTTTAAAATATTAGTTTAATGGAAAATAGCCCAGACCTCTACCTCAAACTATAATCAATTGATGCACATTCACAATGAGACAAAAGTGAGTACTGTAGATGCTGGATACTAGAGTCAAGATTAGAGTGGTGCTAGAAAAGCACAGCATGTTAGGCAGCATCCGAGGAGCAGGAAAATCAACATTTCAGGCAAAAGCCCTTCATTAGGAAGCCCTTGGCAGAAAGACCAATATTTGTTTTGGAAGAAATCTTGTTATTTTGTAATTATTATCCTTAATCTCATGAAGATCTGCCATCAACGTTTCAGCTTACCATTTTTAGACAATCAACAAGTTTGGTAACTAGTTTAGCAGGTGCACTGGGGAAGATGAGGATGCAAGCTTATTGTTTATCTCTCTGTATCAGGCAAGAGAAGAAATGAATATGATTTTATTTTGTGTTCCATGAAACGGTTATGGAGCACAGTTTATTTCCCAAGCCAACTGTAGTAAGGGAGAACTATAACTGCAATTCCATGAGACACAATCTGGCTTGACCTTAATGAAATTTTGGCCCTGATACTCAGCACCTAGACAATATGGAGAGGTAAAGCAGCATAGACCCACTTAACCAGCACCTCGACTGAATGAGGACAAATATCAGGACCTTTCATTCAGTGGTTTCACAGACACATTTAATTCTCTGTCCACACATATGTCTCACTGGAATACAACAGAAGCAAATGTTGTGTATTCTAGTTTCGAAGGGGTTCATTTTCACGTAACATTGGTTCCGCCCATTCTAATGATGTCACGTATAGTCTGGGTGGTTTTCAGAGGGAACAGATGTATCTCTACCAGTTATCTAAGGTCATAGGAATTATACTGACTAAATGTAGTTGTACTTATTATTGTTGTGCAATAAGCTTTCTAGTTATTTAAAAGCAATGTATCTATTCTGTCCATCCACTACAGTGATGTAACCTCTACTGCTAATGACTAGTCTGGCCCAAGAGAAAAAAGGCAAATGAGAATTGTGCAGTGCATTACCTCAATGTAACCTGTACCCAGTGCCACATTCTGTTAGAAGTGACAAGATCACAAGATGACAAGAACAATCATTTGAGAAAATACATTGGTATCTTAGCTGCTCTTTCACTACTGAGCCAAGAACAATTGTCCAAACTGAAGTTCATTAACTCAGTGTACAATTGCAACTTACTTACTTTGCCAACTTTGGCTCACCTGGTAATATTTTGCCTCTGAATCAGAAGGTTATGGGTGCAGGTCCCAATCTAACACAAAAACTGGTCATGTACCTGTGGTTCAGTCCTGAGAGAGTTCTAAATCATAACAGATGCCACGTTTTAGGTGGTATATTATGTCAAGCCTCATTTGTGCACTCAAGCAATATAATAATATTCCACAGCACTACCTCATTGAACAGCAGGGGAGATGCCCTCACCCACCCACATCTAATGCAAAACAAACATCAAAACTAAAATCCAATTATGTGATCATTTCACCGTTTTATCTTGGGACCATGTTTTAATGCAGGTTGGCTGCCAAGTTTCCTACTTTAAAACAGTGACTACACTTCAAAAGTACTTAATTGGGCTAGTCATAAAGTGTTTTAGGATTCCTAAGGGCATGAACAACTCTGTGTAAGTTACACCTCACTGAACCATCAAGGCAACCCTAAGGCTAATTTTATGCATTAGCCTAAGGCTAATCTTTCTTCAAAGCCTCTAACATTCTTCTGTAGTTCTACTAATCAAAAATGATTTGTCATTCTATTGATAAATACGACAGATAGTGCAAATCTGACTCCCAACTCAACAGTTACCATTATCACTAATAGAAGATATCGAATTCAGAGGTTAGTTCAATTCCTAACAGGATCTACAACCAATGATAGAATTCCTTCACTCATACAAAAGATTGGAATATCTAACTTTATGCATTTTTGAATGTATATTACATGATAATAAATTAAATATGACTGGGGTTGAGAAACTTACCAGCCATGATTGAATGGTAGAGCAGACTAGATGGGTTAAATGGCCTAATTTCTGCTCCTATGTCTTATGGTCTTATGGTCTATCTAAATACCTTTTAATTATGGTCATGGGGCACTTATGGAGTTCAATTAAATTAAGTTTCCTAGAATAATTTTTTTTTACTTTGCAAAGATGGTCCCATACTTATAAACCATGTGAAATATTCTCCAAAAGTCAATCAGTCAAAGTTCCCTTTATCTTTTTTGCTTTAACATTTCTGAATTCAGGAGGATGCCCTGATAAAATGCACTGACATCACTCTCCCTCACTTATAGTCTTATGTGGTATATGTCTTTTCCATAATCATATAAAGCATGAACATTTACATCTCAGTTTTGTTCCAAAGAAAAATCCCAGCTTAACCAAACTTTCATGATAGACAAAATTCTTAAGACCTGGCAATATCCTTGTAGATCTCTTCTGTACTCTCTATATCACAATCACATTTGTCTTGTTCTGCTATGCACCAATGATCCACCTCGTGTTATATATGCTTCAAGCATAACTTCCCTATTTTTGGCCTCAGCGAAGAATGAACCGTATTCCTAACCATCCTGTCTACCAGATCTAGCCAAGTTAGTGAATGCATTAGCTGCTCATGTGAGCAATTAGCATGAAAACCAAAGTCAGTCAAGATTTCTTCCCCCTCCCCAGTGAAGGTTCATGTTGGGAAATAGCTCAAAAACATCAACCACATTCTGTTGCTTGGCCCATATGAAAAAACATCACGTCAGATGCAATTTAATTTTTTTAATTGAGGGATCGAGTTGAATTTTGGTTTTACACATGACTCAGTTTTACTCTCCACTGAGTGTAATGTAAAGCAGAATTGGTTAAGATCTAAAACTGATGACCAACGTGATCCAGATAGGTATTCTGCTAGGTTATAGGTGCTGCCTAGTATCAGCCAGTTTTTGATACATGAGCTTAACCTTCTACTCAGCTTAAGGCTGGTGTCATAGCACAGCAATCAAGGCTAAAGGCTTGGGCTGACATATCCCATTCTGCTCCAGACAGTGTGGAGACCAAAGTGTAGCACATGAATTGGAGATATGCCATGATGATGTGGTGAGGCTAATATGGACTGGATGCCTATGCCAGTAGATAGGGGTAACATGCAGTTATTGTCCATGGAGTGTCCTTTTAGCTGTTGGTGTTGGGTATTCAAGATAGAGATCAGAGGGACAAGCAGTGAGCTCAAGTTGCCAAATAACCAATCTGACTTTCATGTCGGGAATTGCAGCTGTCTAGTTTTTATCTGACATGTAAGAGAATGGGAAATTGATATTAATGAGGTGTCATTCAGTAACTGTGAGATGCCAATACATGTTGCTGCATGCAAACAGGCCTCCTGCCACTTGCTAGTGAGAATCTCATCTCGAAAATCAACACTTGATTGGAAAATTAAACCTTTTGCACTCAACATCAAGAAGCTCTTCACAGGACATTTCAAGTGATTTCCCAATGCATACTTCATTCAGGGGCTGGGAAAATTTTGCACTAAGTGAGAGAAAAGATTTACAGACTTTGACTTTTAGCTGAGAACTACAATTCTATCCTTCCCAACACCGTCTCCACATTTCAGATCGCATGGAGAATGTACACACCTTAACACCCAGTATGCCCCACTGTATACATTTTCAATGGTCAGTGGCAAAGAGAGGTCATGAGGATCCAGTTAAAATATACAGATTAGGGTCATTGACACCATGAGCAGTGATGTCTTCCACATGGACTAAACCAGTCGTGAACATCAGCCAAAGCAAGAAGAGGTCCCATGAGATAATTTTTAAAATTCTGTTTGATTCCCTGTGGGACAGGAGTTGTGGCCAAGCGGCCTACTAATGAGGTCCAACTGTTAAGATTAGCTGACTCTGCTGTTTGCTGCTCCTGGATGGGAGCTTCATTCCCAGGGAGTTAAAACCAAGCTCAAAGTGTGTAAATGTCAATCATAGACAATCAAAAAAAAGAGGAGGATACACAAAGTGACCACCGTGCAAATAAAACACCATGAGGCCCCAATAAACACATACCCCAATTCACTTACCCCACCCACATGGAAAACAAATCCATGCAGACAACAGTGTGTAAGTTTGATTTTGAACAAATAAAAAAACAACCAATTTTGAATCAACTACAAATATATATTCTTCCAATTTGCATTCTTATCACATTGAAGTGGAGAGATATTGCCTGATATCCCAATTTTTACTCTGTCATCCTAAGTCAAAATTACCTCTAATATACTTGCCCGCTGGTTTAAAAATGTTTCATAAAATTAATGTCAATTCTCTAAACCCTTTCTGCCATTTCAGAGCGTAAGTCAAAATCTGAAAGATATTTTGACATGTATGTCCTGATTTCTTCCATATTAACATATGAAACAGAATGAGTATAAGTGAAGAATATTGAATAGTTTATGATAAATACTTTGCTGCAGTGTAGTGTTCACAAATGCTGTTATTACATCTGGATGGGGAGAGTCATAATGAAGTTTGCAAGTTATATAAGGGAATGATTGAAAATTAAAAAGGCTCTGTATCTCAGATTCATTAGTTTATTCTGTTTTCTTCTGACAATAACTTTACAGGTCCTCAATTAGCACCCAACCAGCTGTTTGATGGAAGATTTTCTTTTCAATTAACTGAATAGAACTGCTTTCTCCACAGCCATTCAAAAACTGAAGTGTACAAAATGCACAATGTCGAATTTAAAGTCTTATTCTACAATCCTGTGACAAATAGTACCTGGAATTGGTTGAGTTATTCACTGAGAGTGAATGTATGATTACATTAAAGCCACATGAAACTGATTATGGTAAATGAATTCAGACAGACAGACTTAGTAGCAGCTGTTGCATTCAATGAGTAAATGGAATTCATCTGCAGCAAGTTGAGCTATTAATATAAACCTACAATACTTTAATAGAAAACTCTTAATGCACAAATGACTTTGACAGAAAGCTTCATTCTTTTAAAAGCTCACAGTCTTGTCTCCCTCAGTGGCTGAGCAAATTTCTCCAATGTGTAACCAAGTCATACAGGTCGGCAAAGTGTTTGAGTCCTATCCCCTGTGTGGATGTTCTCCGCTGTAGTGTGCTAAATCACACAGGCTTTGGGAAGGAAGAATATAGTAATGTTTTGGGCACGGAAGCATTGGTGCATTCCATTCGCCCTAACAAATCTCCCATCCGGCACTTCCCCTATATTCCCTTTACTAATAGGATTTCATCCGGTGGAAAAGCAATGTACTGCCGATGCCGCAAATCTGAAACAAAAAAAAACATATTCAGTAAGTCAACCAGCACCTATGGATGTTTCAGTCTATAACTTTTCTCCTGAACTCATTTAGTCTTTTGTTAAAAGTTGATGTGGGCTGGAATTTTATTCTTTAGCCCACCCTTACATTCCCCTGTCAGCCAAGGGGACTATTCAATTGAGTGGGGTTGGGGCCTATCACCTACCTACCTTCTTTGGTATTTTAATCAACTTAGTTCAGATATATTTCAATTAATGGCCACCTAAGGGTCACCTCTTCCTGCTGCTGTTCATATTCTATCAGCAGGAGGGAACACTCCTGGCTGCCAGGTAAATCCCTGCTGGAGAGGATTGTGGGATGTTCCTCTGGTTTGAAAACCCTATACTCTAATGAAAGCATTCTCCAATATAACGGACTACCCCTGCTTGACATCCTTCAATGGCCCAATGACTTTCCAACCACAGTACTCCCGCTGCTCCACTGTAGTCCCTCGTTGGGGTTTTTGTTTCTGCACCTTCTGAAGTTGCCCCTTTTAACATTCTCCCTGATCTCTTCCATGGCTTTTGGTCAGAAACTGACTGTAGTCCCAGGAGTGACCAGCACACCCTGTGGTGCTGCTGAGTCTGAAGAATGCTTGTCTGGTAGCTCTTGGCAGTTTGACATCTTTCAATAAGAGGATGGAAGCCAGAAAACTGTAAATTCCAGTCATGGCCTCTCTGACTAGTGGATGGTTCTCCCTTGATTTTGCAACCAATGGATTGCCTTACGTAAAATCCAGACTATGGTTTTTCTGTTCAGTTAGTTCCAAGATTCACCTCCTGCATAATTCTGTCATCCTCTTATTAAATTAGTTCCCAGAAATTTCCAATTTTTCTATAATACCCTTCACTTAAAATTCTCTGTAGTCCTTGAATTATCCTTGTGCTTGTTAGACAAACTTCCCTGAATCCATATTCTTCATGCTGATGGAAATCTTAAAGACATTGTTTGAATCTGTCTCATCCTCCTTTTCTCCAAAGAGTAAAATGTGAAGGTCCTCATCCGTTCCTCACAACTCTAACTCCATTAGCTCTCAGTGAAGAAATTGTTCATCTCAGTCCTAAATGGAAAAAGTCAATATTTACTCCATTTTAAATGTATTCACAAAGTGAGGCAGTACAAATTAGATTACTTACAGTGTGGAAACAGGCCCTTCGGCCCAACAAGTCCACACCAACCCGCCGAAGCGCAACTCACCCATTCCCCTACATTTACCCAACACTATGGGCAATTTAGCATGGCCAATTCACCTGACCTGCACATCTTTGGACTGTGGGAGGAAACCGGAGCACCTGGAGGAAACCCACGCAGACACAGGGAGAACATACAAACTCCACACAGACAGTCACCTGAGTCATGAATTGAACCCAGGTCTCTGGTGCTGTGAGGCAGCAGTGCTAACTACCGAGCCACTCACAAATGTATAACTTCAAATTTTACAACCCACCATCAATGCCCATAAGTATCCAATTTCACCCTTCTGATGAAATACCACTGTAAGATCTTTTATATCCACTGAAGAATGCATTGACATCTCACCTTAAATATGGCACATCCGCCAGTGTAGTACTCTCCTAGTGCTGCATGCCAGTGTTTACTTTTGATCCTTGTGCTGAGGCCCTGGCATGGAACTTAAATCCAGAAGCTTGAAATTCAGAGGCAAGCATGTCAACAAATGAGCCACCAGCTGTCTGTCTCTCTCTATGTGCTTCAGCAATTATCTTGTCAGTGTGCCCCACCTGTATTTATATCAACCTAACTTACACAATTAACACACAAAGGCCTTCAATCAAACAGGCTGGTGTGCTCAATTGCACAATTGTATGTGAAGGTGAGAGGAGTGGACAGTTAGGACAATCACTGCATGCATTAGAGGAGTTCTAAGTCAGTAAAGTGAAGGCACAGAGTTTTGGAGCATGCAGGGTTTTAAATAGCTACCTCTTTAATCCTTCTGGTGGCCAGTGTTCAGAGAGTGTTATTAAAGAGCATTGACAAGTTTTTCAGAAAATGTTTAAGATTCCCAGAATGTCGCCTTTAAGTACAAGGATGGAACACGGATATTGGGAACAACAATAGTGGCACAGCATTATAACCTTTTAGATCTAGATCACCCATCTCCATTTTCACCTCAACTCTACTGAATGGAACAGCATCCCAGCTCCCTAAAAATTAATACAGGTTATAGTCCCTGACACAGATTGGTTCCAAAGCCTGAAATAAGCCCCTCTCATGTTTACAAAGTCTGATAAGAAAATCCAGACCCTGGTATGTGTGAAACATTCATTCAATTTTGCTTTTTATTATTTCATGGGATGAGAGAATCACTGACTTCACTAGAATGTATTGAGCATTCCCAGCTGATCTTGAGAAGGTGATAGTGAGCCTTCTTGAACCATTGCAATCCATGTTCTGTAGCTACAGGGAGGGAGTTCCAGGTTCATAACCCAGCAATACTGAAGGAGTAGCAATATGTTTCAAAGTCAGGATGGTTGTGATTAGAATGGGACTTATAAGGTGGCACTGTTCCCATGTATATGCTGATTATGACTTTCTAGGTGGTAGAGATTATAGGTTTGGAATGTACTGTTGAAGAAGCCTTTTGTTACTGTAGCACATCGTTATAGATAATACACACTGATGCTGCTATGGGTCAGTGCTGGATGGAATGAATGCTTATGATCAGAGATGGGAATGTGAATCAAGTGGACTGCTTTGACCCAAATGGTGTGGAGCTTCTTGAGTGTTATTGAGCAAAGTTGATCTAGGCAAATGGGGAATATTCCATCATTTCCCTAATATGTGGAAAGTCTTTAGGGAGTCAGAGGATGAGTTACTTACAACAAATAGAATGTTGCCATTTGTTGCAAGGAGAATGGATCAGGAAGGTAGGAATGTTTGGCCGGGGTATTGGTGAGACTATACTTTTTTTTAGTTCACTCACGGGACAGAGGCATCACTGGCTGGGTCACCATTTATTGCCCGTCTCTATAGTGTGTAGTTTTGGTGACCTTATTTAAGAAAGGATATAAGCATGTTAGAAGGAATTCAGAGAAGGTTCGCTTGACTGTTAGCAGGGTTGAGGAGTATGTTTCCCTTGTGAAGAAAGTGAAGGTCATATTGTAATGAAGTTCCTTCAAGCCCGAAGTGGTCTTGTGTGGATGAGAATAGCCACCGTCCAGTCTCACTCGAAAACTAAGCAAACAATAGAAAGTATATTGCCTGACTGCAACTATTTACAATTAATATGAACATTGATCTCTATTACTGCAAAGAGCACCTTAGCTTCCTGTCAGTCCCCTGCAAGTTCCTTCTGGATGCTGACTTCTAATGCTTATTGCACTCAGTCAAGAATGAACCCTTTCAAACCCAAATACAACAGCATCAGCTGGGCCTGTATCCAGAGCTGAATTCTAGAGGTAAGGTGACAGTAACTGTCCTTAAAAGCAAGGCCGCATTCTACTGCTGTGGCATCAAGCCATCTTACTAAAGCTGGAGTTAATGGGAATCACTATGAAAACTTTGCTCTTTGGAATTATACCTGACACAAAGGAATGCAGTAGTGATTGTTGGAAGTCAATTATTTTAGTTCAAGGACATCTCTGCAGGACTTTCTCAATATGTGCAGCTGCTACATCAATGACCAACCCTTCCATCATGAGGTCTGAAGTAAATATGTCTGCTGATGAATGCACAATGTTCAGCACTATTTGTGACTCCTCAGATACTGAAGCAGTCCATGTCCAAATGCAGCAAGACCTTGACAATACCCAGGCTTGGGATGACAAGTGCCAAATAACATTAACATCACATAAATGCCAGGCAATGACCATCTCCAAAGAGAGAATCTAACCGTTATCCCTTGACAGTCAGGAATTACCATCACAGAGTCCCGCAATATTAACATCCTTGGGGTTACTATCGAACCAGATTAGCCTCATAAATACTGCGGCTACAAGAACAGATCAGTTCCTGGAAATTTTGCAGCAGGTAACTCAGATCTTAACTCCTAAAATGTGCCCATAATCAACAAGGCAAATATCAGGAGTGTGATGGATATTCCATCATTGCCTGGATGGGAGCATCTCCAACAGTCAAGAAGCTGAACTCCATCCAAGACAAAACATCTCCATCCTTTGGATTCTCCTTAACTCTATTTGCAAAAAATATCTCATGTCCCCTTTTTGCCCTCCTGATTTCCCTCTTAAATATAATCCTACTGCCTTTATGCTCTTCTAAGGATTCACTTGATCTATCTTGTCTATACGTGACATATGCTTCCTTCTTTTTCTTAACCAAACCCTCAATTTCTTTAGTCATCCAGCATTCCCTATACCTACCAGCCTTTCCTTTCACCCTAATAGGAATATATTGTCTCTGGACTCTTGTTATTTCATTTCTGAAGACTTTCAATTTTGCAGCCGTTCCTTTACCTGTGAACATCTGCCAACAATCAGCTTTTGAAAGTTATTGCCTAATACCGTCAAAATTGGCCTTCCTCCAATTTAGAACTTCAACTTTCAGATCTGGTCTATCCTTTTCCATCACTATTTTAAAACAAATAGAATTATGGTCACTGGCCCCACAGTGCTCCCCCACTGACACCTCAGTCACCTGCCCTGCCTTACTCCCAAGAGGAGGAAATGCTAGATGTCTTGAAACACATAAAAGTGAATAAATCCCCAGGACCTAATCAGGTGTACCCTAGAAATCTGTGGGAAGCTAGGAAGTGATTGCTGGGCCCCTTGCGAGATATTTGTATCATCGATAGTCACAGATGAGGTGTCACAAGACTGGAGGCTGGCTAACGTGGTGCCACTGTTTAAGAAGGGTGGTAACAACAGGCTAGGGAAATATAGACTAGTCAACCTGATGTTGGTGGTGGGCAAGTTGTTGGAGGGAATCCTAAGGGACAGGATGTACGTGTATTTGGAAAGGCAAGGACTGATTAGCGAGAGTCAACATGGCTTTGTGCGTGGGAAATCATATCTCACAAACTTGATTGGGTTTTTTGAAGAAGTAACAAAGAGGATTGATGAGGGCAGAGCAAAGGACATGATCTATATGGACTTCAGTAAGGTGTTGGCAAGGTTCCCCATGCGAGACTGGTTAGCAAGGTAAGATCTAGCCATTTGGATACAGAACTGGCTCAAAGGGAGAAGACCGAGGGTGGTGGTGGAGGGCTGTTTTTCAGACTGGAGGCCTGTGACCAGTGGAGTGCCACGAGGATCGGTGCTGGGTCCACTACTTTTCATCATTTATATCATTGATTTGGATGTGACATAAGAGGTATAATTAGTAAGTTTGTAGATGACACCAAATTTGGAGATGTAGTGGACAATGAAGAAGGTGACCTCAGATTATAATGGTACCTTGATCAGGTGAGCCAATGGGCTGAGGAGTGGCAGATGGAATTTAGCTTAGATAAATGCAAGGTACTGCATTTTGGGAAAGCAAATCTTAGCAGGACTTATACACTTAATGGTAAGGTCCTAGGGAGTGTTGCTGAACAAAGGGACCTTGGACGGCATGTTTACAGCTCCTTGAAAGTAGAGTCACAGGTAGATAGGATAGTGAAGGAGGTGTTTGTTATGCTTTCGTTTATTGATCACAGTATTGAGTACAGGAGTTGGGAGGTCATGTTGCAGCCGTACAGGACATTGATTAGGCCACTTTTGGAATATTGCGTACAATTCTGGTCTTCTTCCTACCGGAGGGATGTTGTGAAACTTGAAAGGGTTCAGAAAAGATTTACAAGGATGTTGCCAGGGTTGGAAGATTTAAGCTTATGGGAAGAGGTTGAACAGGCTGGGGTTGTTTTCCCTGCAGCATCGGAGGCTGAGGGGTTGACCTTATAGAGGTTTATAAAACCATGAGGGGCATGGATAGGATAAATAGACAAAGTCTCTTCCCTGGGGTGGGTGTGCCCAGAACTGGAGGGCATAGGTTTAAGGTAAGAGGGGAAAGATATAAAAGATACGTAAGGGGCAACTTTTCACACAGAGGGTGGTACGTGTGTGGAACAAGCTGCCAGAGGAAGTGGTGGAGGCTGGTACAATTGCAACATTTAAGAGGAATTTGGATGGGTATATGAATAGGAAGGGTTTGGAGGGATGTGGGCTGGGTGCTGGCAGGTGAGACTAGATTGGCTTGGGATATCTGGTCGGCATGGATGAGTTGGACCAAAGGGTCTGGTTCCATGCTGTACATCTCTATGACTCCATGACTCGATCTCACTTCATTGGCATCCATCCACCCCCTCCAATATTCACTCACTCTACCACTAATGCACACAGGTAGCAATGTGTACCACCTACAGGATGCAGTGCAGCTCACCGAGCTTTATTTGACAGCACCTTCCATCATCAAAAGGATAAAGGTAACAGATGCATGGGAACACCACCACCTGCATGTCCCCTCCAACTCTCACACCATCCTGACTTGGAACTGTATCAGCATTCCCTTACTGTCAATTGGCCGAAATCCTGGAACTTCAGCCTTAACATCTCTTAGGGTGACCCTATACTCCAAGGAGCAGACCAGTTCAAGAAAGCAGCTCACCACTACCTACTCCAGGGCAATTATGGATGGGCAATAAATGCTAGTGTAGTGACTCCTACATCCTGTGAATATATATAACGAAATGGAGACCTTAGAGATGCCTGACCTGATCTCTCTGTTGCTTTGTTCTGAAATGAACTAACATTTATGACAGTCAAATGCTTCATCACTGAATTTGGAGATTCATTGCTTCCTGAATTGATTCTGTATTGTATGCACATGATGGTGATTATCATAATTCCCACTGAGACAGAGGTGTGGAGAGCTAAGTTGCTTACAGCACAGCATGCAGGGATGAATGATATCATATTGTTTATTTGGCATACTTTTTCAGAGGGATATGAATTCCTCTGCTTTTGTAGAAGTGAATAGACGGAAGTAGCTGGTGGGTTGAATTCTCATTAATTCCATTCTGTTGTATCCTTCTTCCTCCTACACAATGATGTCATTCACTCATACACCTATGGGACAAACTGTGCTCATTCTCGCTGTTTGTGTGAATGAAAATCCCTTACTAGTATACTGGCCCTGTGAGATGGCAATCAGAGTCAAGTACAGGAAGAAATTCAAAAGAAGGCAAGGGTTCAACATATTTTCTGCAGAAATCCTTTAAGAAAGTTTTCCAGACTCTTCACACTTACAAGCTTTTCACTTGCATCTGATCTTGGTGGTTGCTGCATCTCATCAGTTTCGGTTTGTGTTATCCACTGTGCACAAACAGTGTAAGCCCAGCCAACTTACATTTGCTTCTCTATTGCCTGTTAGCCTCACCACTGCAAAGGAGGTCAGTGGGGCTTCAATGGATGGATCATGGGAAGGCTCAAAGAGCACTCAGGATTTCAGCAAGTAGAGTCATAGAATATATTTCAAATATTTAAAATTGCACTGGTGGTGAAAATGATTCCATTCAAATGTCATTGTTTATAAAACAATTCTATTTATCTCAACTAATACATTGAAAAAAGTAAAGGAACTCACCCAGTATTGTTTAAGTTCACACAAAGTCACCTCTGTCTTATCCTCACCTTAGTATCTACAATTTTCAATTCTTTTGTGTTTGACTGTCTGGGACTGTTTACTGTTAATATTCATTGTGCTTGATTGGTTAAACCTGGATCTGGAATCATAATGGTGAAGAAATGGTAGAAGTTGTGAGAAGTAAAGAACTCTAAGCATGGAACAGACATTTTAAGAAATAAATTTCTGTGACAGACATACAGACTAGTAAATCATTTTTGTATAGCTCTAAAGTGTATAAAATACATCTATTCAAAAGTCAGTGAAGTATTAGACTTAAAAACTTTACTCAACCTATGTCATTTCTTGATTCCAATGATATAGTGGGTGTGCTTGTATCGAGCAACACTCCCCAAGAGGGTCTGAAAGTTGATTTATGAATCTTTGCTCTTGTGGCTGTGATTAGACAATATTGTGACTGCCTTCAATGCCCCTGGATGACAGAGAGGAATACTGAAGATTATGTCCTTCAGTAATCCATGCTAGAAATTGTATATGAGTGAAAATGAGCCCAGTCTCCGATGTCTCTCTGATATTTCTGTTATACAATTGGATTACTGTTATCACATTGATCTGAAGCATCTCTGCAAGGGTGGCAATGTAAATACCCTTGTGAAAATGCAGAGTCCGTTTGTATTTGAAGGTCTCCTTTGGTTTTGCACCAAGAGTAATGCCTCAAGCTTGAAGCCGAATGACAATTTGTTGGAGCTCAGAAAATACATTCCTCAAACTGGGAACTTTTCCACTTCATTCTTGAAAACCTTTCAATATAAGATGCAGAAGATTTCCATCACACTGTAATGACACTAGTTGCAAACCAGCATCTGTGATGCATCAGCACCCTGAGACTTCTGACACATCCTTTGTGTAAGGCAGTCAGCTTTAGAGTGAACTCAATTGTCGACGTGCTATCACCTCTCTGTGATAACAGCAAAGTGCATTTTCTCCTCGCCATGCAGATTGAAGTTTGAAGGATAGTCTCTTGGGAGAGTTAATTGAAGACTGGCAACACCCCCAATCCTCATGTTGTCACTCATCAGTCCCTTTAGAATGGAAGGGCAACAAATTGGGGTGGGGTTGAAAGGGAAGAATCGGTGAGAAGGAAAACCTTATCGTTATAATTTTTGTACCTGTTAATGATGCTGCTTTTGTTTGCCTTCTAAGACTGTTATGGAAGCATCTGTCATAGAATTTTTAAAATATCACTGTTGACTTCCTTTGAAAATGAACTTGACACCATTTGGTGACACAGGAGCTAAAAGGGTTGACATTATCTCTCTGAATGTGAGTGTCAGCTTTTTAAAAGAGCTGAATAATTTCAAATCCGTATGGTGATTATCACATAAACTGAAGATTTAGGTTGCTGTCTAGACTTTGTCAACAGCTATTAATTGGGGATCAGCATAATGATATAGTAAAGTATGTTCAAGTATTGGGGAATTTGTTTCATTTATGCAGTGCTTGTTGCATAATTTGATTTTTAATCTAAGTAGTGCACTTAAATTCTAATTATTTTTCAAGGTCTATTAACACATAGTCTTTTTTATGCTGCTGCATTTATTTCACATGCACTGAACTTTAAGTCAAATATTCAATAATTAGAAGAATGTTGGGAGGCTTAATTGTTGAAAGGATTAAAGATCAACCTTCATAAACTTAACCGAAGGAATAACATCTCTCTCGGTGAACACCCTTTTGCACATGTTCTGAAGAGATTTAAAAGTTTAACTGGGACTTTTCTGTCATGAATTCCAAGTGCTATGATTACATCCTGAGAAGGAAAGCTCATAACAAGGAAAGAATTGCACTGACCACGATGTGCAGTGCTGTAGAAAAAGAATTTAAAGAAGATATGGCCTAAATTTCTGTATTAACATTAGGTGATGAGCTGGCAATAAGATCACAAATTAGAAAACCAGCTGAACTCTCATTCTGTTATCTTCCTGATGCTGTTATCTCGCAGTCAGAGCAGTCATTTCACCATTATCTGTCCTTTTCCTCATAGTTTAAATGCACTCAATAGTGTGACAGGAGTCAATGTAAGCAAAAAGATATCAATTTCTGTCTATAACTGTCTAAGTACAAGGTAGCAGTTGGGGTCTGTAATTGACCTTAGTACTCTTGGTCTAGGGTTCCTATTGCTAATTGTAAACCAGTCACCATTGCTACAAGATGTGTCAGTGCGGAGTTCAAAATTGTTATCATTCATTCAGGGATGTGGTTATCACTGCCAAGGCCAGCATTTACTGCCCATCTTAAGAGTCCTTGAGAAGGTGGTGATGAGTGCCTTCTTGAACCACTATAGTCCATCGGACATGGTGACAACTATATTGCTGTTAGTAAGATAGTTTTAGGATTGTAAACCAGTGATAATGAATAGTATAGTTCTAAATCAGGGTAGTGAGTGACTAGGAGGGGAACTTGCAGGTGGTGGTGTTCCCATTCATTCACTGCTCCTGTCCTTCTGAATGTAGTGGTCACAGTTTCGGAATGCAGTGTTGAAGAAGACCAATGTGCTGCTGCAATGCATTGTGTAGATGGCCATTGTGTTCCAGTTGAGGAGAGAGTGAATGCTTGAGGTGCTGAATAATGTGCCAGTTAAGTGGGTTCCTTGCAATGGTGTCAAGTTCTTCAGTATTGTTGAAGCTGCAATCATCCAGGCAAGTGGAATGAATTCTATCACTAGGTTTGACTTGTGTTTGGAGATGATGGCCAGGCTTTGGATGGTGAGTTGTTGAGTTACTTTCTAGAGACCTCTGGCCTCAGGACACGCTCATCTGTGAATCCCAGTTGAATTGGTACTTTCTGACCAGACTCTGTTAGAAAGATTAAGCTCTGGCTGGGCTGCTCTTCCATGTTCTACCTTCTATAAACTCAATCTATTCAAAAGCACGCTAATTATATTCTCATTCACACCAGATCATTTTCACACACATCATCCCTCACTGAACTACATTGGTGCCTGATCCATCATCACCTCAATTTTTGAAATCCTGTCATCCTGCTCTTCAAATCGCTTCATGCCTTGACCTCTCCTATTCTCTGTGACCACCTCCAATTCTGTCACCCACAGGGAACTCTTTGTTCCTTCAACTCTGAATTCTGGTCTATCCCTCTCACTCACCATCATTATTGACACTGGCTTCAGGTTCCTCCTTTCCAGTCTTTGGAATTTCCACCATAATCCATTATATCTCTCTTGATCTGTCTCTCTCATTTGTTAACACACTCTTTAAAATCTATCTACCTATTTGTTTAACATGTTGATCACTTGTTCAAAATTCTTCTGGAGTCCACTTATGAATGATTATGTTTCTATGAGGTGCCTTGGAATGTTTTGTTCCATTTAAAGGTGCTACAGGAATGCACATTGTCATTTGTTGAAGCATCAATGTGGTAGTCAACATCCTCAGTGCACTTGGATCTACAATAGGCTTCCTCCTACATTGATTCAATGGTTGTAAGTTTGTAATACTAAGCAAATCGAATCGGTTGATTCCATCTTCAATTCACCAGCCATGCTCAGATAGCCCAATCTGAGTTGGAGTACCACAGAGGACACATACATGAAAGCTTGAGGAAAGAAATTTTTGCGAGCTCTACTTATTTCCAGACTGACAAGACATTTCAAAATTCAAAAATGCAGCTCATTGCTTCTAAAACCATATAGCTCAGCAAGTTTCAATCACCTGACAGTTACATGTTATACAGTCTGTTCAACTGATTTTCTGCAGCGTTATACTGATTGAGTCAAGTAAAGTTTACAGAATCAAGGAGTTATCTGAAAGCAGGTAAATAATTAAAGGGATACACGAGAGGATCTTGAGAATCCTAGTTGAGGTGTAATGTGGAGCTGAAACATCCCATGGCTCTATTTTGACTTAGAATAGCAGAGGTCTTGCTGCACGACCTGATCAACATTTATCCCTCAATCAACAGCATGAACAGCAAAAACATCCCTGTTTTTGTGAATTATCTACATGTTGCTTGTGGGTGTTTGCAGAGTGCAGATTGGCTGCAGCATTTCCTGCACTGCAACAGAGGAACTCTTCTAAAAGTATTATGATGGTTTTGGGACAGCCTGTGGTTGTGAATGCTATATAAATGCAAGTCTTTCTTTAATTGACTTAATTGCAAAGACAGGACTGATGAGACTTGATTTTTCAGATACAAGAATGGCATGTCTGAATAAAATTCTGAATGAAGATATCTGACTAAAAACAATATTTGTATGCAATTTCTTCTTTATGACAACTGTGGAAGCAAGTCATTCAGTGAGAAATCTTCATGAATTTCTTCGCCTGTTATCCAAAAAACTCATCCTGGTTATATTTCATCAGCCAACTCCACTAGGTGCTCTGTACAAGCAGAGAGGGGTGTTTTACGTTAAAGGTCTCTGAATGATCGCATTAACTGCAGAGCCCTGATTCACTCTGATAATCCCGTCTAAAACTGTGGCTTCATGCAATGGGAAGCAGCAGAAATAGGGGCAGCAAAGGAAACATCTTTCCAGGGCTTATCCCAGCCTCTAGCAAAGAAGATGCTTGTTACTGGCCTTCAGGCGCTGAGGAGGAAAAGAAGAAGGGGGGAAGGTGCCACACAGAGCCAATCCACTCAGCTCTTGAATCTATCTGTACACATTCTCAGTCTATGTTCAATGTACCATGACAACAAGGTGAGCCAGCAGAGGTTACTCTGAACAGCTGCTTCCTGAGTTGGAAATTCCAGGCTTTGAGAACCATCTGTCTATACATTCTCGGATGTATATGGGGCAATCTATCAGGGCCGGCAGTGCAGCTGCTGATCCGACAGCCTGCTCCATCTCGAGACACTGAACAATGAGAGCTAGTTCTTTACTTTGTGCAACACAGAATGGTTGATTTGATTAAGTCCCAGATCTTATTATGTTAGGTAGGGTGTAGAATTTCAATGATAATCCATAATGCATGACCAGTTTGTAGCCATGGCAACATAAATTCAAGGTTACTGGCTCAGACGCATAATTGGTTGTGCATTGAGTGTTGAAGAGGTGCTGTTAAAATTCTCCTCATGAAAGCTTAGCATCAATCATGCTGTCACAAATTGCAAAGTATTTGTAATCAGATGAAATTCCTCTGAGAAAAATGCTACTGCAAAAATGTTTGTTATTCTGAAACTAACATTAATGCACATATTTCAAAATGTAACAGTTTTACATCGAGGTATCCTTTTGGAAATTAAAAAATTGAGGATCCGTAATTTTTCAACATTAAATGTTTCTGCATTTGACTTGGCATTTCCTATAAATATTACATAAAAATATTAATGGCATTTCAAAGCACTGAATTCTGGCCCATTACTGCAGCACATTGAGAATCTCATCGGAAACAGAAACTGTTTGTTTCATTTCTGGTAAACAATGTTATACCATTGGTAAATGAACATTTAAATATGTATACCTGGAGCTATGTTATAAAGCAATGGCAAAGAGAATAAATCAAATGACACTGTTTGTAAGAACAAAGCTTAAGTGCCTTGTGGACATCATCAAAGCCGTAAGATACTTTGATACATGCTCTGTGTAATTCTTAACCTTCACGTTTATGCATAATGTAGAGAATATCATGTCTCACAGGGAAACAAAAATTGGGTGTAGAGGGAGGTAAAGATGAAATGATCGATGAAAGCAAATCAAATATGCACCAAGTGACTCAAATGATTTTGAAACTGAAGCCGTTTTCCTGTATTAGGCAACATAACAACAAGATACCTTCAAAGACAAATCCAACCAAGATTATGTGAGCCAGCGACGCATGGCCTACTTCATTTGCAGTCCTGTAAAAGATACCTACATTTCTATGATATGGTTGACTTTGCCATATAACAGAACAAATATTTTCTACGGCTCTGGACTACTCGCCCTACTTTATGACAGGGAGACTTCAAAATATTTTTTCATTGGTGCTGAAATATTTTGAGACAATCTGAGGTCATGAAAGAAATGTATAAATTGAACTATTTCTATCGTCTCTTTGGCTGCAAAAGCAATGAGCTTTCTATCTTGGCTGCCAGCTCCACTTACGTTCCTGGAATTGTCACTGAGGAATTTTAAAAGCCAATATTCAGCTAGGAATACAATGACGCTGTAGAAGTACAAACCATCCAATACAGATAAGCCCATGGCTGGCAGCATGGGGAATACTTAGGAGTTGGTCTTTCCAGGAAATCAATGTGAAAGATTAGATTCTTGGCCTTGAAGCGGATATTTGCATTTCTCGTACTGGTAAAGTTGGCTATGTATTCAATCCTTTTGATACGTCATGAGGGATTATAAGAGCAAAAGAATGAGGGAGATCTGTCCCATTGTTTTGATTGTCAATAGTGTGTAGGACTCAGGGAGGTGGAGTAAGAGAAGTTACATTTATTGTGTTGAAGAGGCATTCTTCTCACAAGGCACTTGAGTGAGGAGATATTGCAGAGTAGGTCAATGCAAAGATGGAAACTTTAGTAAACCCCACAGTACTTCACAGAACTACATTCCAAAAGTTCTTAAAAGGCGGTCTTGCAAGTAGAGAAACCTTAAAGTTTATTGACTCCTAAAGATACTAATTTTCAGTGCTATGATACAGCATAGCACACTTTCAACTCCATCAATTGTCTCCTCACATTGGACACTGTTCTCACATTTGTTGGTCCTTTTGGCTCTCCTTACACCATTAACATGGTTATCCATAATCATGCAAAATGCTTCATTCACATTAGAAGGAAACCTCTCAATGGTAGGGAGCAAAGCCATGAAGGACTTGACAACACTTAAAAACTACATGTTCTTGCTTCTGATTTTGGGAGGCATTTCGGGGAATTGCATTGTATCAACAAATGCCATTAATGCTAAATATTTGCAAGAAATCCATTAAGATAATTAGAAAAATAATCATGTTTAACCAGAGTGGTAAGAATGCAGAACTTGTTAAAAAGGGAATTCTTGAAGTAAATGGTACAGATGCATTCAACGGTTAGCACTTGAGTATGTTTTCTTTAAGTGCAAGAAAATAATGTTCCCCTGTGAAAAAAAGAGGATGGCAGTTAATAACAGCTCACATGAAGTGAAGCTCCGGATGTGCAGAGAGTTAATTTATGAAATAGTGCAGCATTACTTCAGAGAGTGGCATGGTGGCTCACAACAGCAGAGACCTGGGTTCAATCCCACTCTCAGACAACTATCTGTGAAGAGTTTGCACATTGTCTGTGCCTGTGTGCGTTCCTCCAGTGCTCTGGTTTACTGCTTTCCACCAGGAATTGGAAAGCAAAAAGACTCCTCAAAATCAAACTGGATGATTCTTAACTGAATATCCAACACCCTCTTTTCTAATTCCAAGTATTTTTATAATGAATAAATTAAAGCTTGCAAAGAAAACAAAAAGTTAACAAAACCCCTATTATTTTTCTTCTCCTGTGCAGCTTGTGGTACCCTCCTGGAGTTTAATCTTCAATTGCTTGAGACTTCAGGAGAGTCTTGGACAGTTGGTAACTCTGGATGGCACTGTTCTGAACATGGCACTTGTTATGTTCATGTGAGAAATGAACAGTATCCCAGAGCAGATATGGACATAGATCATTTGTATTCAAAAAGACAAAATTACTTTTTGTTTTGGCAAAACAATCTATCCATTAAGACTGGTAGTCCTGCTATGACAGCTTTGGACTTAATAGTATCAAGTTGCTCTGAGAGCAGTTTTCCCCTGAATTGCACCTGCTGCCATTAGACCAGATTTAAATTGAGAAGTATCTAATATTCATTTGCATGACATTTACATTTCTAAATCCTCTTCAGGCGCAGCTGTAGACACCGGTGAAGAACACTATAGTGAAAGGGTGCACACAGCTATATTACGGAGCAAAATATAAGCATGGGATCAGCATCCGGTTTTTCCTCTGTTTTGCACATATTCTGCAGAATCCAGCTGCATACTTGTATGAGATTTTGTTTTATTCATTCTCGCAATGAAAGCATCACTATTAAAGCCAGCACCTGTTACTCATCCCTAATTGCCCTCACGAATCATGGAATGGTTTAGGAATAGCAGAGAAGGAGGCCCTTCAGCCCATCATGTCTGTGATGACCCTCTGAACAAGAAATTCATCGAGTGCTAAACCCACCACCTATACCTTTAGCCTGGATGTTTTAAATGCGGTGGTGAGTTTGTGAACCAGTGTAAGGGCACCCACACCACTGTTAGGGAAAGAATTTCTGGAGTTTGACTTAACAACAGTGGTGATATATTTCCAATTTCTCATGTCAAAAGGAATACACCAGACCCTCCACTAATCCTTCAGTTAAATGTGCTGAGTCCATTTTGATGTGTCAACAGACATTGGAGCCTTTGAATGCTTAACTAGTGGATGGAGTAGAGGCTTGTGGTTTGGTGACAAACAAGCAGGCTGCTGTGTCTTGGATAGCCCGGGGAGGCTGTTAACTAGATGGTCAGTGCGGCTACAGGACAGAGTTTGATTTCTGTTCCAGTTGATTTAAGAACCTTTTCAGCCTATCCATGGCTGGGCACATCATCACCAAAGACTTGTCTTGGGGCAGAGAATTTTGTTTTGCATTAAATCATAGGATGCGGGGGTTCCTGGCTGAGTCAGCATTGCCAATCTGAATTGCTGAAGGTCTGGTGTCATATGAGGCTAGAACAGGTCAGGCTGGCAGTTTTCCTTCCAAAAGACATTCGTGAACCAGAAGGAATTTTGGGGCACAGTCACCTTGAGGTTAATTCCAGATTCCTATTTAATTCAATATTCTTATTGAATTCAAATTTCAATGTCTGCCACGGTAGAATTCACCTGATGAAAGACTTCTGTGCAAAATTAATCCTTCACTATCTGCCCCACTCAGAATTCTTCAGCAGTCCCTTCAGCAAAATACTGCGGATGTTGGGAAATCTGAAAGAGCAGCAGGAAATGCTGGAGGTACTCCAGGTCAGGCACCATCTGTTGAGAGAGAAAACGTTTTGGGTCAATGCCATCAAAACAGAGGAACGATTAGTTCTGAAGAAGGAACATCAATTTGATGTGATAACTCTGTTTCACTCCACAGATGCTGCCTAACCTGCCCAAGTTTTTTTAAATTCTCTTTATGGGATGTGGGTGTCACTGGCTGGGCCAGGGTTTATTGTCCTCCCCTCGTTGCTTTTGAGAAAGTGGTGGTGAGCTGCCTTCTTGAACCATTGTGGTCCATGTGCTGGAGGGAGACCCACAATATTAGGGAGGGAATTCCAGGGTTTTGATCCAGAGACAGTGAAGGAACCGTGATAGATTTCCAAATCGGAAGGGTGAGTGGCTTGGATGATAACTTACAGGTGCGGTGTTGCCATGTATCTGCTGCCCTTGTCCTTCTAGATGGAAGCGGTCGTGGCTGTGGAAGGTGTTGCGTCAAGATCTTTGGTGAATTTCTGCAATGCATTTTGTAGATCAGACACACTGCCGCTACTGAGCATTGGCAGTGGATGGAGTAGAAGCTTGTGGTTTGGTGACAAACAAGCAGGCTGCTGTATCTTGGATAGCTTCAAAACTTCTTGAGTTTTGTTGGAGATACACTCATCTAGGCAAATGGAGAATATTTCATCACATTCCTGGGGACTTGTGGACTTATAGATGATGGACAAACTTTAGGGATTTAGTAGGTGGGTAAGTCACTGCAGTATTCCTGGCCTCTGACCTGCTCCTGTAGCCATTGTAGTTATATGGTGAGTCTAATTCAGTATAATTTTTGGTCAATGGCAGCCCCCAGGAAAATGATAGTGTTGATTCAGGGATGATAATGTCATTGAATGTCAAGGGACGGTGGCTAAGTTGTCTTTTACTGAAATGGTTATTACTTGGTATTTATGTGACACAAATGTCTTTTTGTCACTTGTCAGCCCAAGTCTCAATATTGTCCAGATCTTGTTACATTTGAACATAGACTGCTTGAGTATCTGGGGAGTTGCAAATGGTGTTGAACATTGTGCAATCATCACATGAGCTTATGATGAAAGGAAAGTCATTGATGAAGCAGCTGAAGATGGTTCCTCACTATCCTGAGGAACTCTTGCAGAGATATTCTGGAGCTGAGATGACTGACTCTAACCGCCACAACCACTTTCCTATGTGCCAAGTATGACTCTAACCAGAGTTGGAGAGTTTGCCCCCGGTTCCTATTGACTCTAGTTTTGTGAAGGCTCCTTGATGCCACATTCAGTCAAAAGAAGCCTTGATGAAAAGTGATGTCATTCTCACTCACCTTTGGAATTCAGTTCTTCTGTCCATGTTTGAACCAAGATTGTAATGAGGTCAGGAGCTGATTGGCCCTGGTGGAACCCTATCTGGGCATCACTGAGCAGGTTATTGCTGAGCGGGTGCTGCTTGATAGCACTGTTGGTTTTTTTAACAGTCGAGAGTAGACTGATGTGGTAGTAACTGGCTGGTTAAATCTGTCCTGCTTTTTGGGAAATTTTCCACATTGTTTCATAAATAGCAGTGTTGTTGTTTTCCCAACATTTCCTTTACCTAAACAAAAACCTGTAAGTAATTATGGTGTAGCACTTTGCCTGGTTTGGTGAGATTGTTGAACGTACTGTGGCACTTGCTAACAAATCATGGAGTGAGACATGGTTTTTAGCACCAGTACCACTTTCCTTCCAGGTGTCACGGGAAACATTCCTGATTTTCTGGCAAAGATACCAGCCTCCTTCTGGACAAGTAGATGGGGGAAATTGTTCCTATCGATGGAATGATTGAAAACAAGAGAGCACAGGTTGGAGGTGACATTGAGAAGGGAGCTTCTCATGCAGCAAGTCTTTTTGGATCTGGAATATGCTGCCTGCACATGTGATGGAGACAGGGTCAGTTGAGAGTTTCAAAAGTGAATTGGATTATTATCTGAAAAGGAAGAACTTGCAGGGTCATGGGAGAAAGGCAGGAGAATAGAATTGAGTGAATTTCCCTGACGGAGGCCCTGCACAGATATGATTGGCCAAACGCCTCCTTCTGTGCTGCTGCCATTCTGTAATTTTGATTCTTTTCCTTGAGTTTCCCCCCGATTGGCCTAAATATCAAAGTAAGGATTATTCCAAGTTCTCCTTTGGTGACTTGTTGACTTGTTCAGAACCAAATATGTGGATGGTCATGCTGAAGATATCCTAGGAAAATATGAGTGAAAGCAAGGGAAGCAATGGCCTAGTGGTATTATCACTGGATTGTTAATCGTGCCATGGCAGATGATAGAATTTGAATTCAATAAAAACATGGAATTAAAGAGTCTAATGATGACCATGAATCCATTGTTGATTGTCAGAAAAACCCATCTGGTTCACTAATGTCCTTCAGGGAAGGAAACTGCCATCCTTACCTGGTCTGGCTGTCATGAGACTCCAGACCCATAGCAATGTAGTTGACTCTTAAGTTCCCTCTGGACAATTAGGGATGGGCAATAAATGATGACCTAGGCAGCAAGGCCCTCATCTTGTGAATGAGTAAAGAAAAAGAAAATGTTGACATACACAATGATACCATCTGAGAATCAAGTCAGTGCTCCAAGGTTGAACTACCATTTCAGAGGTTTCACTCACAGCATGGCTGCATCCATTACAGTAAATTCTACACAATTTATCTTAGTGACTACTCCAAATTGAGTTGCTTTGAGGCACTTCACATAAGTATATCTGCTGACCATTAGCGGGGCATAACAGTGACATATTCATTCCCTCCCATCTCAGCATCACTACATCCTCCTGTCTGATCCTGGAGTTTTTTTTTCTCAGCTATTTCATAGAGCCGCTCTCACTCTGTCACACCCCACTGGAATACTTTTTCCAAAGGGGCCTTTGTCTTTCAATAATTTTTACTTGAAAGTTTGCAAAGCGGAATGCAATATTTTCATTAACCTTTCACAATCCCTGCTCAGAGAGCTAGGGATTCTTCCAACCCCCCCCCCCCCCCCCCCCTCCCCCCACCCCGGTGTGGGGCGGCAAGAGAGTTCCCACCTCACTGCTGTTTGTCCCAAAGAGGTGGGAGAAACCCTGTTAACATGCTGAAGCACTGTTTACACCTCAGAACAGTTCCTCAAGCTCCCTACATCTTACATTCCTGGCCACCTCGTATCCTGTTGCTCAATCATGTGTGGCTAAATGCCATTTGTCCCTCTAAGCATTACATTTATTGCGGCAATTAATTGACTGCTATAGTGCAGAAAGATCATTATCCATCAATATAAATCTTCACCGGAGATAGATTGTTCCACAATGTAGTGGGATATTGCTCAGCGCAAGTTAAAGCTGCATGTTCTTTCACAGCTCACTTTAAAAGAAATGTGGCTGAAAGACTTTGACTGATTAGACCAAAATTATTACCTTGCTTTCTCAATTCCGGAAGATATTTTATCTAAAATACGGAAAGTTACAGCAACTTCTGTGTTTTGTTGCCTTAATCCAGGTTTAAAATTTAACCTGAAACTGAGGCAATCATGTGTAGAGAACACCTTCCACAACATATTCCTTTCCTTCGGTCTAGACTTTCTAGTTTTGGGGGAAGTCAAGAAATTGCAGCCAAGTTGTGCTTGAAATTGCGCTGGTTAACTTACACTCCCATTCACTGCTAAAACAAAATCACTTGCAGAACCACTATCTTAAAACTTTCCATGAATCAGCAAATGAAGCAATGTAATAGAATGAATTCATTGCTATTACTTTTTGCTTCTGTTAAAAGAGTAATCCTTGTATTTTAGTGTGATAACTTATTGCAGTTATATTAATACAGCTGAAATTGGGCTCATTAACAAAAATAAACAATTTTAATATGGGTGTCCAGTTGGCTACTATAAATAACCTGATTTAAAATGACTGAAAATTACTTTAAAATTACCAAACAACTTAATAGTTTGACTTTGCAAAAGGAACTTTATAAATACCATGTTTTTATTGTTGGTCATTAAGTAAAAGTATTCCTGGGAAAGCTTCTTTCTGTGGGATTTTCTGTACTCATGGGAACCATGTCATCTATTGCATGGTCCAAATGCCTTGTTGTTTCAAAGCTTAAAGAGAGAGAAATTTTTACAAAGTTACAAGAGGGAATAACCAGTCTTTGAGAATGCAAAGGAAAAACAGGCCTTGAATAAAAGTACAAAAACAGCAAAGTAATCGCACTGAACAAGATCAAGTAAAACACAATACCAACGAGGATTGATAAAAGCAGATGGGTTGCAAACAAAATTGAGTGAAAAGTCACTTGAGAGATAAAGGGCAAATGAAAGTGTTTTAAACCATAACTTGATGTGTTTGAATTCAAGTTAGCAAACTATGAAAGAGAAAACAAGATGTAACTAAGCTAATTGGAAAACAAGGGTGGCTTCCAGAAGCAGGCCTGTTATAAACCATGGTACAGGGGTTAAAATTATTCTGTTCTAATGAATAAGTCTTGGAAAGTGCACAGTTGAAATGCTGCTCTCATCAGTCACCACGAGTTGACTTGAGGAAAGGATAGAAATCAGGCCACATATGTTTATCAGATGACTTTAGCTATCAAAGTGATCAGGAAATGCTTCCAAAATTCTTCAAAATTCTACTGCAACCACTTAAAATACTGCACTATAGTGACAGTTCTGTTTCCTGCTTTTTTCCAGTTTCTTTGAGCTCATTTAACTGGTTTAATGACTCCATCTCTTTTCACTAAAGCTCCTTGAACTTCAACTGCTCAGAACTGTGACAGTGCTCCATCAGAATAAAGGTATTTCCAAAATTGCAAAGTGGGTTTCCATCACAAGACCATTTCAATATGCGCATGGTAGGTAAGACAACTGAATCTTTATCTGATGTGAAATCATCTCATTAAAACATATTTGTGACAGCTACGGTAGTGACAGATTTCACAGCCAAGTAGCTATCTTGGTAGGATAATACAGTGCTGTTCATAATATTGGCTGTCTTCAAAATGCTCCAATATGTCAGATTGAGCTGGGAATTTCAAATTTTCAGACCACTGCTGATAATTAGTCAATGACCCACCTGAAGCTTGGTTGACAGTTCCGGTAATGCTTCTGTGAAGTATCTTTGAATGATCTGTTACATCAAAGGCATTATATAAATGCACATCATTGTTGGACATACATGGAACCGAGCACTGTAGATACACTGTATCTTATATATTTGTGCTGAGTCTTCCATGATCCCTCCCTTGATCCAGAGATCTATGGTAAGTGCATATTGGTCGGGTATTGAACAGGGTGATTAATGGCTTTGATATGATGCTCTACTCAGCCAAGTAATTTCTGATTTATTTATGAATAGATAAATCAAATCATTGGGCTAACATCCAAACAGCAACCAGAACCCTTGGAGCTTTATTCCAGGAAATGTAAACATATTGTGCAACTAATGTAAGAAAAGGTACCAAGGTGCTTCATAGAATTGTAAACAAACAAAACATTAAACTAAACTTAAAAGATGATTAAAAACCTCATCAGAGATGTAAGTGCAGGGAGGAGGGAGAGGTAGAAAGGCAGAAGAATTTAATGAGAGATCTCCAGAACTAAGGGTTCATCTATTAAACATGGTCACCAATAGGAAGAATGGGTTGGGGGTTAGTGAAAGGTGTGGGGCAACATTGAATGAGGAGGGTTTGGTAGGCGTTAAAATAGGGGCAGCAGGGTTTTGGATGAGCTGATATTTATGGTGGGTAGCGGACAGAATCACAGAACCCCTACAGTGTTGAAGCAGACCATCCACCTAATGAGACCACAGCGACCCATTGAAGAGCATCCCATCCAGACCTACCTCTCCTACCCTATCCCTGTAACCCTGCATTCCCATGGCCAATCCACCTAGACAAAATGGGCAATTTAACATGACCAGATGATAGAAGGGACTAGAATAATAATCAACTTCAAAAGTAATAGAAACGGGATTGAGTAGGGAGCAGCAGAAAGACTAAAGGAGGGGCAGAGGTGGGTGATAACATGGAGGTGCGATGAAATTATCTTTGTCATTGAGAATGTGTCAGAGGTTCAGCTCAGGGCCAAATAAAAATGACTCTGAGTGATCTGTTCAACCTGAGATGATAACCGATGAGGATGTTACAAACTAACATCACAGAGTTATGAGGTTGCGAGAGGCAGTTTTGTGAGTTCGAGCAGGGCAGTGGAGAGACTGAAAGAGGCAGTATTGAGTTAATGAGGCAGTGGAGAGGACAAGCGAAACAGTGGCGAGGTAGAGTTGGGTTCTCTATTGCACAACGGAATCTGATGGCATGTCTTTAGATGTCATTGAATAACAGCATATAGATGAGAAGTAGTGACAAAGGACCTGTCCTTGGGAGATACGAGAACTGATGGTGCAGGAATTGAAAACAAAACCATTGCAGAGATTTAGTGGTTTTGAGTGGATAGATCAAAGACCTACCAAGCAACGTAGTCTCACATTAGCCAACATAGGGTACAGACAAATTGAAAAAAGGATGAGAAGGAATAGTGCACCAAGACCCCAGTTAAAAAAAAACTGGTAATTGTTGCATATATTAGTACCTTCTTAATGATGTTACATAGCATAAGTTTGATTGGAGAGGATTGAATCTAATAGTGCAGGCAGGCCAGGCATGATTGTGTTGACAACAACACTTTCAAGGACTTAGGAGAAAAAAAGTGAAGTTGAAAATGGGCTAGGAGGAAAGAGGCTCATTCCTGATGAGGGACTTTTGCCCAAAATGTTGATTTTCCTGCTCCTCAGATGTTGCCTGGCCTGCTGTGCTTTTCCAGGACCACTCTAATCTTGGCTGTAATCTCCAGCATCTGCAGTACCCACTTTTGCCTAGAAGGAAAGAGGGTTCAAAGATTTTGTGAGAAAAATGTTTTGATAATTTTGAAAGGGAAGTGAAGGTTATGTAAGTGAATGAAATAGTTTATAATGTCAACTACATTACATTCCTTGAAAAAAAAACTTGGTTTATGACTTAGTGAAAATGTAGTTGCAAAGGAAAAATAAACTTGAATTATCTATGAAGAAAAATGGGAGAAAAATTAGAGGAAGATGAGAATTCAGGGTAGGATGGGAGATCCTGGAGGGTAACCTGGCAGTCACATGGGAAAGTGGGAAATACAATTAAATAAACTGAAGGGGCTGTGTTGTCTCGACCCAACTCTAATCCTATGGATAAAAAGAAATCAACCTTCAAGTGTGGACCAGGAACAGATCTTCTGACAGAAGTCATAGAGTCATTGAGTCATGGAGATGTACAACATAGAAACTGACCCTTCGATCCAACCCGTCCATGCCGACCAGATATCCCAACCCAATCTAGTCCCACCTGCCAGCACCCGGCCCATATCCCTTCAAACCCTTCCTATTCATATACCCATCCAAATGCCTCTTAAATGTTGCAAATGTACCAGCCTCCACCACTTCCTCTGGCAGCTCATTCCATACCCGTACCACCCTCTGTGTGAAAACGTTGCCCCTTAGGTGAAGATGATCACATTGTGACCCTGTGATGCTGCAGTATCCTTTAAAGATTTCCTCAAAATATTTGGCAGAGCAGGCAAGGTAACTTGCCAAAATCCTTAGTGCCTCCAGTTTAGTGTACATTTCTGTTATCAACTCAATTTCCCTTTCATGGATAATTTTAGTACCAGCCATGTGTTCTGCAGTGAAAGTTTTCCACAAAAATTTGAACCTATTCAAAAGAGTGAGCAGAGTTTTTCTTGTAAAAGATGTCCAATTTTGATTACAGAAAGTATTTCTTTACACAAAGGGTGGTGGGAGTATTAAACTCATCTAGATCAATTGAAAATATCAAAACTTGATAAATTGCTAAACTAAATTGATAAGATTAGGTTTTAGGGATTATGGAATCAAAATAAATTAATGAAAGTTAAGATAAAGATCTGACATGATCTATTCAAATGGCCGAAAGGGCTCCAGTACCTGAATGACCTATTCTGGTCCAGTGTTTCTACCACACATTAATATGAACATCCACAAAGTCAATATTGTTGCAGTTTCAATACAGGGGTCACATTGGTAACAGAACAAAAAAAAAATCTTAGATTTCAAAGTGCATGTAGGTGGAATCATATTGTTCCAAATCACTTTCTATTCTCAGAATGAAAATCATTTTCTGAATTGCTCAACTCAGATTAGCAGTAACCAGGGGCCTGATATATCTCACTGTACAAGGTCCTGTTTAGCCCTATACTCATCCAGGCATTGGAAGAGCATTTCATCACACTGCTGGTTTGTGCTTTGTAATTGTAGACAGACCCTGAAGAGTCAAGAAGTCAAGAGTAAAGTTCAGGGTGGCATGGTGGCTCAGTGGTCAACACTGCTGCCTCACAGGGACCCAGGTCTGATTCCACCCTTTGGTGACTGTGTAGGGTTTGTACGTTCTCCCTGTGTCTCTGTGTATTTCCTCTGGTTGCTCAGGTATCCTTTCACAGTCCAAAGATGTGCAGGTTAGATTGGCCATGTTGAATTTCCCATAGTATCTAGGGATGTGCAGGCCAGGTGGATTAACCATGGGAAATGAAGGGTTCCAGGGATAGGGTAAGGGGCATAGGATGGGTGGGAAGCTCTTCAGAAGGTTGGTGTGGGCACAATGGCCTACTTCCACACTGTAGGGATTGAATGATTCCAGGAAAACCAGAAATTGCTTGAGGAACTCAGCAAATCTGGCAGCATCTGTGGAGAGAAAGCAGAGTTAACATTTTGAGTCCAGTGACCCTCCTTCAGAAAGTTCTGTGTCTTTACAGATGATCCTAGATCTATTGAGTTCTTTCAGCAATTCCTGTTTCTGTTTCAATTTCCAACATCTGCAGTTCTTCGTTTTATTTTACGTGTGAAGAGGTGACTTATGTTTGCACAATTCCCAGTTACTAGTTTACTCTTGTAGCCACAGCCACATTTATATGGCAGGTCCAGTGCAGTTTCTGGTCACTGGTTGCTCTCCCCATCCCACTCAAGGATGCTAACAGAGAGGGATTCAGCTTCAATGAGTTTCATTGTCATGAACTGGAATCTTAAGGCCACTCAGCAGCGGACAGGTCAAAAGAATTTAAATGGTTTGGAACTTACTTTTCCCGCACCTCTAGGTTCAGGCAGTGAGCAAGATTACATTGTTTTCCACAGGTATATAGAATTCTCGCTCAGTGTAATAATGAATTGAATATAAGAAAGAAAATGGCCATTGTATCCTCTAAGTGTAACTGGGTCCTCATTTAATAAGAAAAGGTCAGTCAGGAGTATCATGTTTCACCAGTGTAACCATGGCTGGCAGCTGACCTCAGAAATGTGGGGCTGAAGGTAGCAACTCATTTTGTGAGCGGGCTTTAGTGCATCACTTTTAATAGGCTGTCTCCAAGGCAACTGGAAAGGATAAAAGCTCAGGCTTTGAATGGGTCATCTTAATCTTTAGCAAGTGAATGTCGGCAGTTTAGGATTCTCAGCAAGAACCAATTCACCCTCACCCCACATCTTCTTTTCCTTGAGCTGCAATGGGTGTGGGATTTGAGAGCCACTGAACCAAGTGATAATTATTTCTATTATGATGGTTGTTGGTACAATTTTTTTTTAAGTCTCTTTGTCCTCAGCATTTATCTCCTGTACAGCCTGAGTATTCTACCAGTCAAGATAGCATTAAGGAAGCCACAATGAATTTTCCTGACCTGGCAATTATTAGCTGTATCCTGTCCATGGGGAATAGATAAGCTGCTGCTGTTGTACCTAATCAACTACTGCAATAAAACACAGCTACAAGCATTAACTGAAGATTCATTGCAGTCAATAGCTATAAATTCAAAGAAAGATACATTGACTATCAATGTAATGTGCCATTTTCACACCTAATAAAATTAGAAGCCATGTTAATAAGCTTGGCAAACCAGGGTTTTCAACAATTGGACTTGGTAATCGCAGCTCATTTATAATCAATGACAATCTGTTTTACACAAGCTATTGTTGCATATTCCGTCTATTAGTTTATCACAGCTTTAGTTGCTACCCATGAGTTTTTATGTTAATGAAATAAACAATGTCTTCATAATATCGTTTACTGGTGGTTTCTAAAGCGAGTATCTTGAGCTGCATTCCAGGTAATGTCACTCGATTACGTTGAATATTTGCATTATTGAACATGCAATGAGTTTTGCAAAAGCTGGAATACTGTACTTTGGGATATCACATGACTGGGAACTTAGTACATATGTTATAACAAATAGCTAGGGCTGTTTGAAATTTAAGTTACTATCTAGAACTTTCTTATAGATGGGAAAGAATTACAAAAGTATATTTTATTTCAGGATTAAACAAACAAAAAACTGCGAACGCTGGAAATCAGAAACCGAAACAGAAACAGAAATTGCTGGGAAAACTCCATGGGTCTGGCAGCAATGTGGAGAAACAGCAGAATTAACATTTGGGTGCAGTGACTTTCCATCAGAACAGAAGAAGCCTTCAAGAAGGTCACTCACCACCAACTTCTCAAGGGCAGCTAGGGACAGACAATAAATGCTGCCAGTCAGCGATGCAAGTGGGCGGCATGGTGGCACAGTGGTTAGCACTGTTGCCTCACAGCGCCAGAGACCCGGGTTCAATTCCCGACTCAGGCGACTGACTGTGTGGAGTTTGCACATTCTCCCCGTGTCTGCGTGGGTTTCCTCCGGGTGCTCCGGTTTCCTCCCACAGTCCAAAGATGTGCAGGTCAGGTGAATTGGCCATGCTAAATTGCCTGTAGTGTTAGGTAATGGGGTAAATGTAGGGGAATGGGTGGGTTACGCTTCGGCGGGTCGGTGTGGACTTGTTGGGCCCAAGGGCCTGTTTCCACACTGTAAGTAATCTAGTAATATAGTGTAAAGTGTCATAGAGTCCCTACAGTGTGGAAAACAGGCCACTTGGCTCAACAAGTCGACACTAACTCTCTGAAGAACATCCCACCCAGACCTCACACCAGTATTCTACCCCTGTAACCCTGCGGATCCCACAGCTAATCTGTCTAAACTGCACATCCCTGGACCCTATGGGCAATTTAGCATGGCCAATTCATCTAACTTGCACATCTTTGTGCTGTGGGAGTAAACCGCAGCACCAGGAGGCAAACCACACAGACACAGGGAGAACATGCAAGCTCCACGCATACAGTCACCCGAGGTTAGGAGTGAACCTGGGTCCCTGGCGCTGTGAGGCAGCAGTGCTAATCTGACAGCAAAACAGACAGTGTCAGGAAGTGGAGGAATCGACGCTTTGGATGTAACTCTTCTTCAGGACTGGGGATGGGTGTGGGAGGAGCTGCAGATAAACGGGGTGGTGGGGACAGGATGAAATGTGATAGGTGAAGACAGGTAGAGGGTACAACCTGGTAGGGTCAAACCAATTGGGTGGGTTACGCTTCGGCGGGTCGGTGTGGACTTGTTGGGCCCAAGGGCCTGTTTCCACACTGTAAGTAATCTAGTAATATAGTGTAAAGTGTCATAGAGTCCCTACAGTGTGGAAAACAGGCCACTTGGCTGTGGGCGGCACGGTGGCACAGTGGTTAGCACTGCTGCCTCACAGCGCCGGAGACCCGGGTTCAATTCCTGCCTCAGGCGACTGACTGTGTGGAGTTTGCACGTTCTCCCTGTGTCTGCGTGGGTTTCCTCCGGGTACTCCGGTTTCCTCTCACAGTCCAAAAGATGTGCAGGTCAGGTGAATTGGCCATGCTAAATTGCCCGTAGTGTTAGGTAAGGGGTAAATGTAGGGGTATGGGTGGGTTGCACTTCGGCGGGTCGGTGTGGACTTGTTGGGCCGAAGGGCCTGTTTCCACACTGTAATGTAATCTAATCTAATCTTAATCTAATTACCATTGTGAATTCACAGTTGAGGAGTTGATGGAAATGTTCTATCCAGTGTTGATGGACAGAATTGTCAAGCTTAAGAAAGATGTATCCTGTTGGCAAGTGGGATTTTGTCCATTTGACCTTGGTCTATATCTGGTCCTGGTCACTTTAGAAGTGCTTTACATATCATTGCAGTCATCATACTGCTGGGTTTCTCTTCACCAATTGTCCTTTATCTTCCAGATTTGTCTTTGGCTGTCAGCTTTGAGTTGGTGGAATGGTGCCTTTTTGACCTGTGACTTTGAGTTGTCCTGAGAGATGACGAATACAGTTTTCTTGTCTCTAGAGGTCGCAGGATTTCTACATTATTTTGATCTAGCCAGTCATGGTGACAAAGGTGCTTGAACCTAATGAGAAGTCTTGTGCAAGTGACTTTACATGGTCCATTGTTCTGATGTCAAGTTGGATGTGTGCAGACTTCCCAGATTGGTCATAAGCCGGGCTTGGAATTCTTCTATCCAGTCAGGAAGCTTTTATATTTTCGACAGTGATCTTCTTGCTCTTAGATTTTTGATTTTCATTATGACTTGTGACAGTGAATCCACAATGTTAGCTGATACTATATGGTCGATTCTATTGGCATTTCACTATCTACAAGAGAACTGGAACAAGCAATCATATGTTTAAAAATTCTCATGTGGGACTTGGGCATTGCTGCCTGGCCAGCATTTATTGCCCATCCCTAGTTGCCTCTGAGAAGGGGGTGGGGAGCTGCCTTCTTGACCCGCTGCAGTCCATGTGCTGTAAGTAGACCTACAATGCCATTAGGGAGAGAATTCCAGGAGTTTGGCCCAGCAACAGTGAAGGACCAGTGATACATTTACAAGTCAGGATGGCGAGTGGCTTGGAGGAGAACTTGCAGTGGTGGCATTCCCATATATTTGTTGTCCTTATCCTGAATAAGTTGAAAAAAATCAATAAAACAAAAATACAGCCCTCCGGCTCACGTCAGTGCTTCAACAAGTCTATCCATCCATTCAATGCACATCAGTCCCCATATGGATCAATTGCTAAAGGCATCACTTAGATCTGAGAGTTGAATGGTGCATAATCCAGGAGGTGCCAGTACTGGGAATGTTTCCATGTTGTTTTGTATTTGTCCTTCTGGAAAAGGATGTTGTCATAATGAAGCCAAATTAAGTACATTGTATTAGGAGGAGAACACCATTTGCATTGGCTTTTCCCATCCAATTGTTCCTAATGGTTTTGCTCTAGACATCAGAATCACATCCATACCTCGCATTACAGCTGTAACTTGTTTTTAAAATAACTGCCTTTTCAGCTTTTCAGTTCCTGCACTGTTTAAGATTTCCCCTTTCAACCAAGGGATTTGTGGCTTTAACTCACTCAATCCTTAAATGGCAGGTCAGTTCACCAGCACAAATTGGACTCAGCAGCAGTTTCACAGACCAACAGTTCAGAATACAGCCTATGCCTTTCTCTTGGAGCTGTAGAAACCCTCTGTTCCTGTGTGAGTTTCATCAGCTCTGAAATATGTGGTGTCAGTTTCTGAAATATCCTACTGTGTTAAATGTTGCTGCGATGCTTCGGGGCTGTGCTGCCATCGGCAACCAGCAACATCTGGTTCAGTTGACGTTGTCGAGGTCACACAAAAGATTTTCCCTGAATTTTCTTGAAGGCCAAATTCTAATTCATTTTAGCTGGTATGATTTGAAAATAGTGGTGGTCACCAGTGCTCAACAAGTTGTGGACTAGACCAACCATTGCTATCATGTTCTGTGGTGGGTTTTTGACACCCAAAGTAATTGGCTGTGTCTGAGGCCATCCATCTTTTGTAGTCTAACAAGTCAAGAGTTTTGTTGAATAAACAATGAGGCTTAGTCCATTACAGTGAACATTTAACAATCACATGTTTATGACCTACTATTGCTATTTGCACAACACTAACCGTTCTGTCTCCTTTAAGTTCCTACTTCATCACAAGGGACAATGCTTACTACACCCATCAAGTAATAAGCCCCTTTTAGATTGTTTCAGACCCTTTCAGATCTGGAACATATCTGTAGAAATGCAGCATTTTTCTTCAGTAGCTACTTCTGCTTCTCCCATAGACTATTAAGCACCCTTGTGCCTTAGGCCTGCCACAGGCAAGCCCTGATATATCTCCTGTTTCAGGTGCTGTTTTTCTAGAGCTAGACTATGATTGTTGGGAAGGAAAGTGGATGCATCAAGGAAACACATCTTCCCATCATTTTATGCAGTGGAATGGGCAAATAAGATCATAAAACCACAAGAAATAAGAACAAGAGAAGGCCATTCAGCCCTCGAGCCTGCTCCACCATTCAATAGGATCATGGCTGATCTGTCATTTGTTACATTTACTTTCCTGACTTTGTCCATGACCCTTGATTCCCCTACTGATCATGAATCTATCTATCTATCTCCATCTTAAATGTCCCATAGTGCTCTGTGACAAGGAATTCCAAAGACTTTTAACCCTTTGAGAAAATAAATTCCTCGTCATCCCGTTCTTGAATTGGCACTCCTTTATTCTGAGATAATGGCCTCTGGTCGTGGACTCTCCCATGAAGGGAAACATCCTTTCAGCATTTACCCTGTCAAGCCCCTTAAGAATCAGATACGTTTCAATGAGATCACCTCTCATTCTTCTAAACTCCACTAAGAAGATGCCCAACCTGTTTAACATTTACTCATAAGATCATCCATCCACACCAGGGATCATCCAAGTGAACTTTCTCTGAATTGCCTCCAATGAAATGATTTTGCTTTGAATAAGGGGATCAAAAATGCTCAACGTACTCTAGATGTGATCTCACCATTACCTTGTGCAGCTGCATGAAGACTTCCCTACTCTTATATTCCAACCCCAGTGAGATAAGGGCCAACATTCGATAAGCCTTCCTGTTCACCTGCTGCACCTGAGTGCTAGCTTTCTGTGTTTCATGTACAAGTACTCACAATGAAAGATGGAGCAGTCTGTCGGCAGCTGAGGTGAAGATGGACTATGCCCTGTTTTAGTTCCAGTGTGGATTGGACTATGGAGATTCCAACATTCACTTTCTTCCTTTGGCTGCACCAAGATTATTTCACAATGGGTGAGTATAAGGAGGATGTTGCGCAGTTTTATTTACCTGGAAAGGGAGATAAAAGGAAGACATCACAAAAATTATGATGCTTTTCAATGAAGTTATATTTCATCTAAGTCATTTTCCTGATAGAATTGATGTGGAAAACAGAAAATATAACAATTTCCATTATATTAGTAGCAATAGTGGAGAGCTAGGATATAGAATTAATTCTATAATCTCACCTTAATGCTCAAGTAAAGGTTAAACATGGTTGATCTTTTTTCTCATTAATTTTAATACAGCTGGAGTTGATTAATTAGATTACTGTCTCCAAATCATACCTAGTTATTCATTATTTGATATTTAAACATAGGACAATTGGAATGGAAAGATTCAAAAGTGAGTTCAGGGGCAACTTTTTCAAGCAGAGGGTGGTGCGTGTATGGAATGAGTTGACAGAGGAAGTGGTGGAGGCTGGTACAATTACAACATTTAAAAGGTATCTGGATGATTATATGAACAGGAAGGGTTTAGGGCTTTACAGGGATATGGCCCAAATGCTGGCAAATGGGACTAGATTAATTTAGGATACCTGGTTGGCATGGATGCGTTGGACCAAAGGATCTGTTTTCGTGCTGTACATCGCAATGACTCTATTACTGTATTCCACACTATCCTTTCCCAGCTCTCACTGATCACCAGCTGGAAGATCTCTGCAAATAAGACTGAATATTAAAGTAACAGGCTCCAGTTCTCTTGATAGGTTTGCTAGGAAAGCACGATACAACTAAACATTTATGATTTGCTTGACATAACAAATACAAGAAGTTTTCAAAGATTGGCATTCAATTTGACCTCAGCCAGGGCAGCTCTATCAGTTGCTACAGCACCCGTGGGCTAGGCTGGTGAAAGAGCAGTCAGGTGTTTCCATTGCTGATCATTCTGCAGTGGGACAAAGGGATTTGGGGCCAAGGGTTTTGTGTAGTTATCCCAGTAAAGCACATATACTGAGCATGCCCAGTACAAAGAGAGGCTGGATAGGCTGAGACATTTTTCCACTGGAGTACGATAGGTTGAGAAGTGACCTTATAAAACAATGAGAGGTATAGATGAAGTGAATGGCAGGTATCTTTTCCCTAGGGTGGGATTTCAAGACCAGGGGACATATTTTCAGTGAGTGGATTTCCAGTGAGTGGAAAAAGATTTTAAAAAGACATGAGGGACAATTGTTTTTTACATAGAGATTGGTTCATATGTAGAATGAACTTCCAGAGGGAGTGATGAATTTGGGTACAGCTACAATATTTAAAAGACATTTGGATAAGTACATGAATGGAGAGATATGGGTCAAGAGCAGGCAAGTGAGACTAGCTTAGTTTGGGAAAATGGTCAGCATGGACGAGATGGACTGAAGGATCTGTTTTTGTGCTGAATTACTCATGACTGTACAAAGATAGGAAGTGACAATGAACATTTGATACATTTGCCCATATAAGGTGGACAATGTTAAAATCACACAACGCCAAGTTATAGTCCAACAGGTTTATTTGGAAGCACTAGCTTTCAGAACGCTGCTCCTTCATCAGGTAGCTAGCTACCTGACAAAGGAATCGTGCTTCCAAAGGGTGTACTTCCAAATAAAACTGTTGGACTATAACCTGGTGTTGAGTGATTCTTAACATTGCCCACCCCAATCGAACACTAGCATCTCCACATAAGGTGCTACCAAACAAGGTGGCTATTTTTAAAAATTTGGTGCATGGTATAACAATCTTCGATAGAAAATATTTGCACTTTAATAGCACACTTTTAAATTTCATGATATTCTAAAGCATATACAGCCAATTAAGTATTTTTGAAGTTGGGTTATTGTTTTATGAAAGAAAATGCTACAGACAATTTGCAGACAGAATTCAGAAACAGCAATTAATTAATGACTAGCTAATCTCTATTAGTGATATTAATCGATGGATAAGTAACAGCGGGAATACAGAAATAAGGTCCACTAATTTGTCTTTGTGCATCAGTATTACTGAACTCAAGGCACTCTATTTTTATTTAAAACAAAGAACTGCAGTTTGTGGAAATCAAAAACAGAAATTGCGAGAGAAATTCAGCAGATGTGGCAGCATGAGAAAGCAGAGTAAACATTTTGAGTCCATTGACTCTTCTTCAGAAGATTCTATTCTTTTCTGTTGTCCAGTTCCATAGGCCTCTGGACTTCAGGGGATTTAATTTTAAAGGAGCTGCCTACATAGTACAGTCATTTACAGATAATTAATTGCACCAAACATGACAGAAATAATATTCAAAATATAGTTTTGCCCCACATTTCCATTGGCTGATTTTGCTGTATTAGCGTTTGAAACAGTACCATTCATTTCCCCACTCCTGCCAGTACTGAGTAGTTTAATGACAATTTAGCCCCAGTAATTCCACTCAACCTGATAAAGTGTCCTTGACATTTTTTGAGATCAGAGGCGCAAGCTTGTGGCAAAGATGGGCAGAGACCCTACATCAGTGAAATTGCATTGTCCTTGTGACAAACATGAAATATAAAACCAGTGCGGAGGTTAGAAATTAAAAAAAAGTTCAACCTCAACCTTGATGCCTCAACCACAGTCAAATAGCCAATTGGAATTTCCTAATTAATGTCAAACATTGGAAGTGGCTTCTTGGATTGCTGACAGAGGAGGCTGCATCCGTGAAGTAGGACACAAGGATATGTGCGTACATTAAGCTGAGTCCAAATACAGAATGCATGAACATTCCTTATAAGAGGTTATACTTATGTAACTTTGTTTTTGGCAGGGAAACGTAATATTATTCATTTGTAATGGAGCATTAATAAGGCCTCAGTAACTTTTGCCTTTTTTTTTCTTTTCCAAAGTTTTAATTCTATGAATTACTTAAATCATAAGGTGACTTTCATCCAAATGTTTCTGGGTCAGAACAAGGTTATATTTTATAAATATGAAACAGCATTGATTACCATATGAAGCTGCTAATCTAATATTTATGAAATTTGGTAAGAATGTTTTCTGCATTTGCAAAATAACTTACTGTTTTGCTTCACGGTGCAAAACATTAAATCCATCTGGGAACTGACTGAGATGCAAAAATCATTGATATTTTTGATTCAGTTATAGAGATATACAGCAGAGAAACAGACCCTTCAGTCCAACTTGTCCGTGCTGATCAGATATCCTAACCTAATTTAGTCCCATTTGCCAGCACTATGCCCTTGGCTTTTTAAACTCTTCCTATTCATATGCCCATCCAGATAACTTTTGAATGTTGCAATTGTACTAGCCTCCACCTCTTCCTCCGGATGCTCATTCCACACACGTAACCCCCTCTGCGTGAAAAAGTTGCCCTTTAGGTCTCTTTTATATCTTTCTCTTCTCACCCTAAACCTAAACACTCTAGTTCTGGACTCCCCCACCCCATGCACAAAGCTATGTTGACTATTCCTAATCTTTCCAAATACATGTACATCCTGTCCCTCAGGATTCCTTCCAACAACTTGCTCACCACTGACATCAGGCTCACTGGATTATAGTTCCCTGGCTTGTCCTTACCACCTTTCTTAAACAGTGGAACGATGTAAGCCAACCTCCAATCTTCCAGCACCTCATC